>NW_005843161.1:269251-275754 GCF_000455745.1 Alligator sinensis | reverse complement strand
GGCCGGGGGCGGGAGCGAGGCTTGGAGCCCGGAGAGACTGACCCGCAACAAAGCCGGCTCCGTGCCGCCCTCCCTGCGCATCACCCTGCGCGGAGCAGCTGTTTTTTAAAGGCAGAGAAAAGAAAACCCTGCCCTGTGCTACTGCCCTATGATTCAAGCCGGGGTTTCCAGCCGGGCAGGGAGAGGGACAACGGCTCCAGGCCCTGCGTCTGCAGCTCGGGCAGGTAGGAGCTCGAGGCAGAGAGAGAAGGACCAAGGCCTCGCTCGCTCCCTCGGGGGTAACTAGGGCAGGGTCCGCGGCCGGGGCCAGGCGGGGTCGCGCTGCTCCGGGCGGACACACGAGTTACGGACATGGATTCCGGGCTGGGGAGAGCTCCGGGGCAGGGATGGGAGGCTCGTGTTCCCATTGGCCAACATGAGCTGTGAGGCGATTGGATGGTGTGGCCGCTTGGGCGGGGTCACAGCCACTCCGCCCTTCTTCTCTCTGCTTGGCCTGTGCTGGGGAGGTGGGACTAGGAGCCCGGCCTCCTTATTCACATCCTGATTGGCTGCTAGGAATGGAGGGTGGGTGCAGGCTTCTGTGTGCCCATTGGTCCGACTCGGATGCTCAGCGGCACCGCTCAGCGGGTTGTCTGACCGTGCAGCGCAGCGCAGAGCGGAGCGCACGTGGCGCTGCTGGGCGGACCGGCGGGCAGCCGGGAGAGCTGCGGCAGGCTGCTCTGGTGCGCACGGCGGTTCCTGCAGGACTGCGTCCCCAGGGCGCTGGGCCTGCGGGGCTCTCTTCTGAGGTGGGTGTTGCAGCTTGAAGCTCTGGTCTGTTCCAGGGCCCCTTTTCTCTTCTCTTCTCTGCCTGCCGCCTCGGGAGCCACCCTGTCTCCTCCATGTCATGGGAGGTGATCTGCAGGAGTGCACATGGGCCCCAAGAAGCACCGCTTGCTTGTCGGCCAATGCTGAAACCTCTGCAGAGAGCACCTTGCTTAGCACCAACTTTCCCTTTTTTAAAGAGAGCGCCAAAAAAAAAGAAAACCAGTTCTTGTTCAGGAAACACTGCTGGACATCAATTCTAGGGGAGAGGTCGGGATCTTTGGTTTAAAATAGTATAAAATTGAGAACAGAGAGCTAAAGTGACCGTGTTATTCATTGCATACTTATTTCGGAAAACTTAAAGTGTACAGTGATGTATGCAGTAAGGCTGTGTGTGTATACTGACGTGCAGATAGTGTGCGTGTGTGTGTAATACACACCATTGTTAACACAGTGATCTCTCTTTCTCTATCCATGGTGATAGTAATATAGCTGTTCAACTCTCATCCTTGTGTATCACCACATACTAGTGTCTGTAGTTAGTACATAGAGAATAACTTAAAGTGTACAGTGATGTATGCAGTAAGGCTGTGTGTGTATACTGACGTGCAGATAGTGTGCGTGTGTGTGTAATACACACCATTGTTAACACAGTGATCTCTCTTTCTCTATCCATGGTGATAGTAATATAGCTGTTCAACTCTCATCCTTGTGTATCACCACATACTAGTGTCTGTAGTTAGTACATAGAGAATAGTTGGAGTCCTAGTGGACTCCAAGATGAACATGAGTCGGCAGTGTGACGAAGCCATCAGAAAAGCTAACGGCACTTTATCGTGCATCAGCAGATGCATGACGAACAGATCCAAGGAGGTGATACTTCCCCTCTATCGGGCGCTGGTCAGACCGCAGTTGGAGTACTGCGTGCAATTCTGGGCGCCGCACTTCAAGAGGGATGCAGATTACCTGGAGAGGGTCCAGAGAAGGGCCACTCGTATGGTTAAGGGCTTGCAGGCCAAGCCCTACGAGGAGAGACTAGAGAAACTGGACCTTTTCAGCCTCCGCAAGAGAAGGTTGAGAGGCGACCTTGTGGTTCCCTAGAAGTTCATCACAGGTGCATAGAAGGGAATTGGTGAGGTTTTATTCACCAAGGCGCCCCCGGGGGTTACAAGAAATAATGGCCACAAGCTAGCAGAGAGCAGATTTAGACTGGACATTAGGAAGAACTTCTTCACAGTTCGAGTGGCCAAGGTCTGGAACGGGCTCCCAAGGGAGGTGGTGCTCTCCCCTACCCTGGGGGTCTTCAAGAGGAGGTTAGATAACCATCTAGCTGGGGTCATCTAGACCCAGCAGTCTTTCCTGCCTATGCAGGGGGTCGGACTCTGATCTATTGAGGTCCCTTCTGACCCTAACATCTATGAATCTATGAATCCACGTGCCCTGCTCCAGTGGTAACACATCCAGTGACTGCAGCTCTTGTCTCTAACTACTGGTAGCACCGTCCAAAAACAGTGACCTGCACGTTGGCTCGCAGGGTACTGGGGCCTCACATCCCACAGACTTTGTATTCTCCCCACCTGTGCCTGGATGACATGTTGAGCACTTGCTCTCTGATCTCCCTGCATGCTCCTCTATACTCTTACCCACCCCTATAGGATGGAAACGATACCCCAGGATAGTTCCTCGGCCCTCCTGGAAACCTGCTTCTGGTACACAGACATGCTGCCACCATCCCACTCTAGCCTGCCCTGCCCTCTGCCCTCCCCAGCTGGTGCATAACTTGTTAAAAGGGTGCCTGCTGCTTCCTGCCCAGAGGCGAGAGAGCTATGCGGCGCCGTATACGTTGTAGCACCCCATAGTAAGTGTGTGTGAGCGCTGCCGTAGCTGGCTGGAGGCACACAGGTCCTCCTGTAAGGAGGGCGCGTGTCTCTCTTTCCCCTTGTTTGTGCTGCAGAGGGAACGTGGCTTCCTTGAGGGCTGTCACCTTCCTGTAACTTGGGCTCAGGTCTCTAGACTTTTCTGCTGCCCTCGGTAATTTTCAGAAGCTCTCCCTGCCCACACCTTTCCCTCCTGTAAGCAGGGGGTTCCTCACCCCTGCCTCGGCTTCGGGGCTGAGGCCTCATTTACTACCTTGGGTGCTGTGACTTCCATGACAGGAGGCTAACGTTGCACACCCTTTGTCCTCCAAACATGGGGCAGCTTTGACTTCTAATCAAGAGACTGCCTGATGTACCTGTCAGCTGGCATTCAGGACTTTGCAGGTTTTCTCTGGGCTTCATACCCCAGCAGCCAGCTGTGTGCAGGGAGCAGCGCCCTCTAAGCAGGGTTGCTGGTGTTTCCAGTCACCGTTCATGGTACCGCCCTAGCGGTTCTGTCCAGAGTCCCAGCCCGTCACACTCTGCTTCTGGCTGGCCCGGATGTCGACAGCCGAGCCCACAGACTTCTGCCATCCCCTATCTCCATGGATAGAGGACAGACTGGCAGCAGATTCAGGTACGGGTTAGAGAGGGAGAGAAACTGTGGCCCATAGACTTGAATTCCAATGTGGTGAGTGAAATGCAGCATCTGTCTCTGTTTATTATAGGCCTTGGTAGCAGAAGCAGGAAAGATGACACACAAACGGGAGTTGACTGACAAGGAGGGAAGAAAACCATGCCAGCCCGGGAAAGGTCAGGGGGTTTTGATGCATTCAGGTACGGGTTAGAGAGGGAGAGAAACTGTGGCCCATAGACTTGAATTCCAATGTGGTGAGTGAAATGCAGCATCTGTCTCTGTTTATTATAGGCCTTGGTAGCAGAAGCAGGAAAGATGACACACAAACGGGAGTTGACTGACAAGGAGGGAAGAAAACCATGCCAGCCCAGGAAAGGTCAGGGGGTTTTGATGCGGTGCCTTTCCTTTTCTTGTTGGCTCCAATGCTGAGCCGTAGACCTTGGGATCAGGGGGCCTTACAAGGCTGGATCTCTGGCACCTTCTTATAAGCAGGATTTGTGTCTTAGCTTCTGACGGTGTCGTACACCGATAAATTTTAGGTGGGGTAGTGAGGATCCTGTAAACCAGAGGTATATTGTGTCCGCCTTCTTTTTAAAGGCAGCAAGCTCTTTAGGAGAGTGGGGGTTGTGAGCTGGCTGTCACTTGGGTTTGAGTCTGTGGCAGCCGCAAGCAGGCAGTCGTTCCTTCCCCCACTCACTGCTATCTGGGGTTTCATTACATCCCCCCACTTGAGTGCGGGTGTTTTGCACCTTTTTTTGTCCTTTGAGAGGTTTGACTTCCCCGTCAGGAAAGCTGTAGTTTCTGCCCGTTGTCCTCCAGGTGTGGGGCGGCTTTCTTGAACCGCACCACCTGAGCAACCCTTTTCCGCTTGGCCTTGTGTCACGGAAGCCGGCGGGTGGCAGGAGGCACCATCCCCTTACATAGGAATCCCATACGTAGGCGCCTTCTGGCGCCATATCATGTGCCACTTGTACGAGTTGGGTCTGTAGGCTCGTGGCCCGTGGCTTTCCATGTCCAATTGACCCAGTCTTGGGAAGCTGAACAAGGTGATTCCTGCTCGCCCGTCTGTCAAACAGAAGACAGACCAACAAGGGTTACAGGGACGGCCCAAACAGAGAGACGTTACAACTTGCTGTCTCAGTGTCTGGCTCCATACCTTACACCCGGACTGTCTCTCTGTGTTGTTTTGTGTGGGTGGGTTTTTATTGTTTTTCTTTTTCCTTCTTGCAGCTGCAGCAGGACAAGCAGCGGGCAAGCCGTGACAGATGAAAAGCCAGCAAAATGGGATCTGAAGGAAAGGGACTCTGGACAGAGCAACCTCCCTGCCTTTAAGTGTCGCCCATGTGTCGGCCAAATTTTGGCTGGGTGAGCCTTTGGACGTGCTCCCTGGAACTTGGAAATGGGTGTCTGCCCTTGATGCTGATGCACTTCTGCAGCAGTCAGGTGGAAGGTGGACAACCCTGTAAGCAAGGCGTGTGTCACCGTTACCTCGTTTGTAGAAGGCCGTGGATCTGGTTGGTGGTCTTGAGCAGCGCAGCCGCCCTGTAATCGGGGTCCAGCACAGCTGACAGATGCGACTGCCAATGGCGCAGCCTCCTGTAAGCGAGGCACATGCTGCTGCCTTCTAACACGCGAGGACAAGTGATATAAATGTGTGTAGCACTGGACGTCCCGTAACTAGGAGACCAAGTCCACTGCTATTGCCAGCCAGTTGGAGAGGTGCCCCCCTGTAAGCAGGGTGGGCGTAGCCTCCTTCAGGTGGCGTGAGTGAGACTGGGCAGTCTGCCACACTGTGCAGCAGGACGGCCTTGCAGACAGGAGCCGAGGGTTGTTGGTGACAGCAAACTCTTCAAAAGACAGAGCCTGGTGACCTACCCGTGGCTGGGTTGAAGTTTGTGGCCTCCTCACTGTTCCCTGTGTCCAGGCATCTGTCCTTCGTCCTGCATCTGTGCCTGGTACTCCACATCCAGAGCCCTGGGCCACCCTGTAACGAGGGTGCAAGTCCCATGCATCCTGTTAGACAGCTAGGTTTTGCAGAGCTGCGATCCTGTTGGACAGCTAGGTTTTGCAGAGCTGCAGCCCACCCTATAAGCAGGGTGCAGGTTTCAATGTGCCTTTGGTGACAGCTCTGTCGTCTGGCTGGCTGTGGACCCTCCCTGTAAGCAGGGCTCTGGGCCTTCCCTTTTGACCCCTGAGGGCAGTCTTGCTGGCTGGACGGACCATGCCCGGTAACGAGGGTGCGAGTCCCGTGCCTCTTGGTGGAGGGCTAGGTTCTACAGAGCTGTGGACCACCCTCGACAGGTTCATCTTCGTAATCTTCTAGGCAGTATACAGGTGTCTGCACGTGTCTAACGACTTCATCCACTATGAAAATCTCATCGGTAAATGTTTGCTGATAACCTTTTTCAAACCTCCCTTTGGTCCTAGACACCCTCACGTGGTCTCCTTTTCTAAACACGGGTGCTGCTGTTTTTATTTTGAAATAGTCCCTGTACATGACTTTCCACACCCATGGAGAGTTTGAGAAGTTCACGTCAACAGGCCTGGTGTGGATAGTTCTGTGAAAACTGTGGTTGTAGCTCTTTATACACTCTTGTAACACATCAGTGTAGTGAAAGGTGTTGTGGGCTGTAATATACCTCCACATCTTTTATTTTAATGTTATGTTAAACCTCTCTACCACCGCCACTTTCACTTCACAATTGATCACAAAATGGTGAATATCGTACTGTTTGAACAGCTTGCTTAAAGAATCATAGAATCGTAGAATCATAGAAGTCGGGTCGGAAGGGACCTTGTAGATCTTCAGGTCTGACCCCCTGCCTGGGCAGGAAGAAAACTGGGCTCAAATGACCCCAGCCACGTAGGCATCAAGCTGCTTCTTAAAGACCCCAGGGTAGGAGCCAGCACCACTTCCCTTGGAAGCTGGTTCCAGATCCTAGCCGCCCTAACTGTGAAGTAGTTCTTACAGATGTCTAATCTAAACCTACTCTCCAACAACTTGTGGCTGTTATTCCTTGTTAACCCCAGGGGGGTGCTTGGGAAACAAGGTCTCCCCCAAACCCTTCTGGTCCCCCCTAGTGAGTTTATAGACGGTCACCAGGTCCCCCCTCAGCCTTCTCTTGTGAAGGCTGAACAGGGTCAGGTCCCGTAACCTCTCGTTGTAGGGTCTGCCCTGCTGTCCTCGGATCATGCGGGTGGCCCTC
>NW_005843161.1:263855-268514 GCF_000455745.1 Alligator sinensis | reverse complement strand
CTTATTTCAAAATTCTTTCCCCCAATCAGTCTGTAATTTTTGAGGTATATGGCTCTCTGTAAAAATGGTTTTAAAGGCCCAAGCTATTTCACTGCTTGACTTTTTGTTTAGACCCACGACCCAGGCATACTTTGATAATATGTCTATCAGAGTTAAGATGAATTTAACTCCACCATTGTGCTTGGAAAACTGCTGCATATCCACCAAATCTGCCTTTCATTACACATCGATATCTGAAACAACAGTCTTGTTTCTTTTAAAACGTCTTTTTGCCGGTTTGTGTAGGGTGTAAGCATTCTGATCTGAAAGCCAGGCGGCCACCCCGCTGCTGTTCAGAACCTTATTATGCCTTTTGGTGGCTTCAAAAAACATGTTCACCCAGCCAAAACTGCCAGCTTCACCAGGAGAGTAATAAGCTTCCTTTAACATAGCCTCCTGTGTCGACATGTCTGGTAACTGCTTCCCCCACACCCACCTCATGCTATCACCCGTGTGGTACATTCAAATGCTTGAGGACAAATTTAAACCATGGCACAATGATACCATCTTTCAAATTTTCAACATCTGCTTTGGGGTCCTGGGCAATAGGTCATAACTGCACCATGTGATCTAAAGCAGTTCTTGCAGCATGAGGGGTTGGACTTTGGGGGGTCTGCATGGGCTGTCCTCCTGATATCATGGACCATGTGGTGTCACACACAATGTGACTGGGGGGTAGGGGTGGAGTTGCTGATGTCACGCACCACGTGACTGGGGTCAGGGGGCAGGGCTGGTGATGCCATGCACCATACAAGGGGAAAGGGGTGGGGCTAAGGGGGCGGTACTTCCAGTCCCACCAACCTGTCACATTTGCATTGAAGGGCAGTGAGCCTATATACTACTAACCTCCTTTCTCATCCCAGGGGTGAACTAGAGTCCCAATTCCTGTCCACATCCCTGCTCATCAGCTCTCTAGAGGCAAGCCACAGTTGTGGAGACCTGAGACTGCATTAAACCTTTATCTGTGACTGCTCTGAAACTTCATATTTTATGACAGCATACCATTTCACATATTTAAAATGTTTTAAAGGTAACCTATAACAGCACCCTCAGTTTCATTAACTTAAATGGGAATAGCAGAAAACATCACAATGGTGTATTTACATCCTTTTGCATGTTTGTCCTTAGCTTTGAAATCCCACACTCCCTTGAAAACACATACTTTTTCCCTCCATTCCTCTCAGCTAAAATGTTTAAGGTGCTTGGGTGATTGGGAAAATTGAAATACCAACACTCAAGTAAGAAACTCACTCTTTTTTCTAGAAAAAACATTTAAAAGGAAAAAAATGGTCTTTGTTTTCAACATTTTTACTGGAAAATGTTCAAAATGAACCCAAAATCAAATTTCACTTGACTTCAGCAACAATCCACACTTTCACTGTTCTTTTAATCAAAATAATTGTCTTGTTTTAACCTAAGTAGAAACATTTGTTTACAGTATATTTTTTCTTTTTATTTCACTATATATTTTTTTTTCCAATGATAAAAATTATGAGGAAAAAATGTAAAAAGTGTGTGTGATAGAGGGCAAGTATCTCATTTTCTTCCATTTTAACGAGATAACAAATGGAAATGAGGACTGAGAGTATATGAAGGAAAAATTAAAACATTTCTTGGAAAAATGGTTTAAGAAACTAATTTTGAACAACAAAATATTTTAGAATAAAATGTCTTTTTTTCTAAAAATCACAGCCATATAAAACAGGGTCATGGGTAGGCATTGGACCCTAAGGAGTTGATTTCAATTTATGCTTTGCTACAGGCCTTTGTTGTGACCATAGATAACTAATACCTCCTCTCATACCCACACTCCCCAGCTTGCAGTTTTCCAAGGACAATTAAAAAGTTGTATGATCCTCAGTAAACTAAGCCAGTCATAAAAGTAAGATGGGGGAAGGAGCAGTGGAGCACTAACCCTGGTGGAGTGGGACTTAGGTGCCTACCCTTCTTAGATATGTTGAAAAACTGTTTGGAAATGTGATGATACAACTGTGTACCCAGTGAATTTTCACTAATATATTTATTATGATTGCATGTTTGCTTTACGCATAGTATTATTTCTTAAATAACCATTTACACCAACTTCCTTTGCCAACTGAAGGCTTAAAGCAACACGTCAGGTAGCAACACATGATCTAATGCATTGTGCCATTGATCAACTTGAGCTCTTTTCATTTTATGAAAAGGCTGAGTAAAAATGAAGATCCCCAGAATGAACATTAAGCTCACAACTGTAATCTGAGCTCTGCAAGTTCTTTCCTGTGATTTGTGTCCTTGTCTGGACCAAGATGGTGGTGTATGAAATGAGCAAGGTGATAAAAATAATGAGGAGAAACCTACTGTTAGATACCATCAGCAGCTGAACATTGCAGGCTTCTGTGCAGGTCAGTTTGATGACTTGTGAGACATTAAAGTGGAGCAAAAAAGGTAGCTGGATAATTAATAGAATCTGAACTATAGAATAAATAAAACCACCCATCCATGCCCCAGCTACTAATACCACACACACTTCATAATAGTCAAGAGGTTTATGAATAGCCATATACTTATCAACTGCCATCAATACAAGGAAAAAGGTCACAGCACCCACAACAATGTGGAAAAACCGCAGGGAGATGGACTTTTTAAATTGAGATAGTTTTATATTTGTAGAGGGGATCCAACATCATTAGAGTTACTGACATCAATTTTAAAAAAAGTTATCCAGCAGGAAGGGTGTGGGAATGTGGAGATGGTCATCAGTGATCACTTGTAGCAATGACAGTGAAGTTTCCCAAACAGGTCATGATGTAGATTATAAGGAATATCACACAAAGGAATTGCTGAAGTTTAGGTGTATGGGTGAGGCCCAAGAGGACAAATTCTGTCACTGTCCTGTTCCATTTATTAACTTTGGACTGTTTGGAGAGAATAGAGGACTTTATTCCAAGGAATGGATTACAGTCTGTATAAGTAACAATTAATGTGCATAAGTTTGCTCTGCTATAAGACTCTAGTTTCTAATAACTTTTAATTATATGAACTTGAATGCGTGAGGCTGCTCAGACATTTATTTGATATAATCCTGTCTCTTTACAAGGAATGTACATAGCCTTGTTTCCTTAAACACAGAAGTAATTGAACAGCAGGAAATATCACATGCATCTTTGCATAAAAATTTGGCCTTCCAAATTTGGTGCATATGTCTAAAGTGGAGAAGCTGATTTTGCTGCAGTGCTGATTTTCACTGCTATCACTAGCACCTTTGCAGTGCTGATTTTCACTGCTATCACTAGCAGCAGTGATATTTCTATTCAGGAATCAGCAAGTCAATTGACTTCATGATTCGTTGGAATTTAGTTGATTCCTCCTAACTAGTCTTTATGCAACAGGTGTTAACAGCCTACTCTCCTTTTTAATGGTCTTGATGTTCCACTAATCAAGCTAGCAAAATCTTCCCTCCCCCCCCTGACTTCCCAAAAACAAGGTGCTTGTCTTATTTTTTTTTCGGGGGGGGGGTAATGCAAGAAAATATGGTACTCCATTTGAAATGCCTGCCCTCAACTTCTGCTAGAGTAATGCACAAAAACCACTTTTTTTACTCTGAGGCTTCTCTCAGAATCACAGAAGAAATGCTTCAGCTACTTTTAGCATTCTCTGGTGCTTGTGCTATCATGCAAATGCATGAAGAAAGGTCAGTGATTATAAACTACCATTTTTCATTGAAACTGGTCACTTACACTTTGAGGATTAATCTTCTGCTCTCCAGTTCTTAGGGCCTGACAGTTTGACCTGGTAGGTAGGTAGTTGCTAATGGTGTGCTGTCTCACCTGCCATGTCTTGATGTATATATGTAAAAAAAAAGGAAAATCCTTGAGCTAATTCAGCAGCAACTCTTGGCTCTGCATTGTTCCTTGGGGCTGCACCTCCCCTTTCACCCCATCCTTGTGCCAACCCAATTTTACTGATCTAGCTCAGGTCAACTGTTGTTAGAATACAGAGTATTCGTGTTCTCACAGTTTCTTCATTTTATAACACAGTCAGTAGCTGATTTTTAACTCAATCCTTGGGCCCTAAATGCATTACCTCCAACTGGGCCAAGCCCTCTATTTCTTTTTGTATAATTTCTCTTAAGAAAATTCCAAAGGGGAAACTTTATCTAAGGGTCCCTGCAGGGTTACCCCCCCCCCCACCTTTTCTGGTGCAATCAATTCATGGTTCATTGCTTTTTCGTTTCCAGCAAGGCACTGGGGGCCTCTTGGCTCTCCTGTTGCCAGCTGTCAATCCATCATTACCAGCTTGCTGGATGCAGGTAGGTGGTGAGACTCCTCTAAGTCTCTGATAGAAGAGCAGTTATTGCTTTTCTCACTTCACCCCTGCCAGGTCGTGCACAGGTCAGAGCTCTGACTCCATCCCCAGCTGTGATGGGGCATGTATTTATGATGTGATCAGCTATGCATCCACCATCCCAGAGCTGGCATGGGCTGATAAATCATGGTGGCTGTGGCACTGCATATTCCTTGGGAGCAATATCTTACCTCACTTCTTCTGGTAAGATGTTGCTCCCAAGGAAAGCTTGTTCCTCCTTCCCCCATGCATCAGAAGAGGTGAGGACACTTTGGGGGGCTTTGGAACCACTGT
>NW_005843161.1:254745-263845 GCF_000455745.1 Alligator sinensis | reverse complement strand
CAGGAAGTATTCCACTGTGACACATGGCAAAGCTGCAGGGACTTGAGACTAATTTTAGTGCCAAGTCCCTGCAGATGTAGACGCCTGATAAAAACTTCTTAATGCACATTAAATTTAATAACACTTAAATGCACATATAGATGCCCCCAATCTGTACAAGGGAGTGGTCTAGCTCCCTTTGATTTTCCAGCCCAAGCAGTCAGATACACATTTATAGTTGGGATTCCTGATGGCACCTTTCAGAACAACTCAAGATAGAAACTTAAATTCCCACTTCCAGGACCTGTAGAGGTGCTCTCCTACCATCTTGTGTTTACACAAGTACCTGGGAGAGGGCTATGCTCAACAACAGGAGAAAGAAACAGAGCTACACAACGATACTAGTTTTAAAATAGATTAAGGGAGATGGGATGCATTTACAGAGGTGACATGATGATGGAGAAAGTAGTTCTGATTGTCCAATCAGGTTCTCCAATACATGGAGTTGTGTTGTGGTCCCTGTGCAGAGTGTAATGCATTTGGTTTCCCCATGCCTTTGGGCTTTGGTGGTCTCCATATGGGGCTGGGAAGGATTTTATTCTTCTGTTGTAATGGGTGTCAATTTTTTTTTCATCTACCTCTGAAGGATTGAGTGTTAGTTGCAGTTAAAGATGGGTATCTTGACTGAGTTGTGCAAATCTTACTGAAAATGAAAAAAAAAAATCCCAGCAGTCCCTCAATAGAGTTCTTTCTACTCCACTTAGGGTTGGATTGGTCACCACATTTGTTATCAGAAATAAATATTACTCCACAGTCAGATTATCATGGGCTATGAGGATTTTGGCCTTTCTCTGCATCAGGAGTAAATGAGATTTCCTGCCTAAGCATCATTGCAATCTAGATCAGACCTGGGGAAACATCCACATCCCCTATTAGGAACACCTTTAACCTTTGATTTCTTAAAGACTTCTTATTTTGTTCTGTGATAGTCTTCTGGGAAAAAAAGGTCACTGGACACCTGTCCCAGACCCAGAGAGCTATACATTATTGTAAGAGAAAGCACAAGCTCAGGTAGAATTTTGTTGAGATAGACCGATAATAAATTGAAAAAGAAAACATACCCCACCTGGAAAGAAAGTCTGTAAGTGACCTGACTTTGTAACCCAGGGATGAGGGCAATGAACTAGGATTAGGGTCCTAGGTTCTAGTTCCTGCTGCTATGATTGTTTCTGGGTTTTAATCAATGTAATACAAATTGCATAAATAAACCGGAAAGCAGGAGCTTGAACTGTGGAAGAAGAAAACCCCAGGCCTTAATTTCTGCTGATTCCTTTGAGTTAGTGCATTATTTGCTAATGATTGCTTTTTCCCCACCTGTTTTGCAATCTGCTCTTTCTCCCGCCCTTGTTGAGCTGAGTAGGCCTATGAGGTCAATAGGTCAAACCACAGTCTATGCCCTCTTGCAGCTTTCTGGTTCAAACCAGTTTTTCTTTGACTTGTTATATCTTGTGTCACGTGACCTGAATTGAAACATATAAAAGGCTTGCTTCAATTGTCGGGGGTGGGGAGCATGCAGGACTGATAAGAGGAAGCTCTGTCTGTCCGGTGCTCTTTCCTGCAGCTGCCTGTATAATAAAGGTCTCTGACAACTTCGTAACCGAACAATAGAGTGAAGCCTGTTTCTTCCACAGAACCCAGAGCTCCCCTTTCCCAGGGACTGTTCTTATCACTCTGTAACTGTGAAAATAGCAGATGTTTTACAAAGTTACACAGTGCTGAAATGAATTTCACATTGTCATTTTCCCATATATTTTTTTTCAAATATAAAAGCATCTTTCTATAAGAATTTTCATTTTGACAAAGAACTATTTTTCAGGGGGATCTTTTTGTGCACCCCAAAAAGTTGCAGCTACATCTAGCATTGACTGACTTATTTTGTAGTTATACAGTTTAATATACTGATGTTTGCATAATAATGAATAATACCAGAGGTATATCTAGACAAATGTCCAATCAGCTACATCAAAGGAAAATTAAAGAAATTGTATTGGAAAATTTTAGAATCTCTTATCCACTAAGTCTCTTTGTAGCCACTGTAAGTTTTTCGTTGGTCTAATGTATGAGGGATTATAGAAATTTGAATGTTTGATTTTTACTCTGCTTTAAGATCCAAATAAGTTCCTTGATCCAGTGCTATTTTATGACTATGAGTTCCACAGACCAATTGCCAGTCAAAGGTGACCTTTTAATAAAAAAACACCTGTCAGGAGACACCCTCCACCCCCTCACACACACATACATGCACTTCCTACATTTTAATAGTGTTGGAGTGCTGTTGTAGCCATAATGGGAAATGCAAGGTTTTTTTCTTATGACACAAGTTTTTCGAGTCCGAAAGCTTGTCAGATCTTGCTCCCAACTATACAGTTGCTCCAATAAAAGATTTCACAAGAAAAAAAAAAACAAAACCCAAACCTTGCCATTCTTTTGCATTAAATCACTTGTAATAACATTTATTTTTTGTGACATCAGACTCATTCACTTAGTTGACGCCCACCCAGATTTCCATGCCAAGTTATATCACTGATCTGCAGCAAGTGAGGGGTGGATCAATACTACTGACTTCGATGGACATCCCCTCAGACTGAGCAGGAGAGAGAACCTCTCTCTGTCTGCTTCTTCATGGGTCAGCATTGTAACCACTGAGGTACTGTGTTACGGGAGTATTTTAAAAGAAAGCAAAAGCTTCCACTGCATTTCACATGGAACTAGTCAGCGTTTGCATCTCTGCAGTGCGCTTTCGAAAATCACTACAGGATTTAGTCCCCCGAGGCCCTCTCACAGCAAAGCACAATTTTCTGGATCCTAGTCAGACTTAAGAAGGCATTTGGTGTCAAGCTGTTCAGAGCTATCAAGACTGAGGTGATTCAGCACTGCCAAAATAGAACTTGAGGACTTTATTGTCACAAAATCTGGTGCTCATGGAGCTGAATCCCATTCTCCCTCCCCTCCCCCAATTTAGGTGAGAGCTGAGCTAGGAACTGGGAGATTCCACTTTTGGCCTCAAATACCTGACTTCCACGTATGTGTCTTTTTGGCTTAAGGAGAGATTCTGTCACAATGTATCTAAGAAGATGCATTCTCATCCTGTTAGGACATTTTTACCAGAGCCAATGGAAAAGGAATTTATACACACACGGCTGATGTCTCATCTCAGTCAGGAACTGGTCCGTTTTGGCTGGGCTACGGTAGTTGATTACTTATGGGGAAATGAAAAGAGATTACTGAAATACATTTTCTCTCTCTCTCTCTCCCCCCTCCCTCCTTTGCTCTCCCTCTGTCTCGCACAGTCTCAATAATATGCTTATTTTACTCTCTAAGAGTCACTTACTGCCAAAGTATCTCACTTCTTTGTGTTCTGGTAGTTTTATTCCATAAATACAGGGGGGAAACATTCTTGCTTTCTTTCCAGATTTTTATTCATATTGAACTCTTCTTAATATCATCAAAAAGCTTGGCCTGAACAAAAACTTCAGTATTTGGCACAAATGCATTGCTGTTGAAGGCAATGATGATATTTTTCTTCAGTTAACAGCCAAATAAAATACATTTCTCTATGTAGGTTTATAAACTGCATTTTCTAGAATGTTAATGTCACTTCAACTTTAAGTATTATTTTATATCATTTTGTTTAATAATCTGAATTCCACTAAC
This sequence comes from Alligator sinensis, assembly GCF_000455745.1. Taxonomy (NCBI): domain Eukaryota; kingdom Metazoa; phylum Chordata; order Crocodylia; family Alligatoridae; genus Alligator; species Alligator sinensis. Next base: position 260,152 of record NW_005843161.1, on the reverse strand, counting down.
AATAAAAATGGATTATCTAGGAGGATAGTGATGAAAAATGCATACTGAACATCTTGAATTATATGAAATCTGGTTCTCTTCCCTTCCTTTCTCTCCTTCTGTCAACCTTCCTCTCTATTCTGTCTTTATTTATTTCTGTCTGTTGGCTGTTAACTCTGTCACTGGAATAAGAGAAAACTCTCAAGTACGATGGATTTCTTTGCAAAATTCCTGGCTCTGAGCTAAACCCTGAATGTGTCTTAGGTACAGTTAATTCATTTTTCTCCTTGTGGAAGGAGTAGAAAATAATTAGGATTTTTTTTTTTAAATCACCTTTTTAATGTATTTTTAAAATGTCTTTGCTTTCCTTAAAAAACATGGTTGCCACTGAAAAACCAAAGAGCTACCTAAAAAACAGTTTTATTTTCATTTTAAGATTTTTGGAGCCCAGAATTTTCAGTTCCTATGAAATGAAAAGCTGTTAGAATTAAGCATAAGTACATAAGGAGTGCGCATCAGGATCTGGGGGAGCGCCTGTTCACCAGAGCACCCCAAGGGATGACAAGGTCAAATGGTCACAAACTCCTCCAAGACCATTTCAGACTGGACATAAGGAAAAACTAATTTACTGTCTGAACCCCCAAGGCCTGGAACAGACTGCCACCAGAGGTGATGTAAGCACCTACTCTGGAATCCTTTAAGAGACATTTGGACATTTATCTTGCTGGGATCCTGGGACCCCAGCTGACTTCCTGCCCCTGGGACAGGGGGCTGGACTTGATGATCTTCTGAGTTCCCTTCCAGCCCAATTGTCTGTGAAATCTATGAAATCTAGCTTATTCAGAAGCTGGAGGATACCTTTTGCTAACCAGCATTATTTCCTGATGGTAAATATTTATCGAATTCTATCCTTGAAGAATGAAAAGTGAAGACCGATATTTAGAACATTTAAAAATGTGTTTGGAACCAATCTTGGATTATCTAATGGAGAGAGAGGGAGTAAAGGGTTCATATTTCTAGCTTTTATGACTTTTTAAATGGAGCAATTAATGCTAGCACTGGTGCTCTTTTTTTTTTTTTTATTTGTTTTATGGGCCAGGGACAGACATTATACTTTTACCAGTATAAGTGATCAGAAATTGGTCTGTACCAATAATAGACCAGAAGTTCATTACACAAAACCAGTTTATAACTTTAACAGAACAGAATTTTGTCACACACAGACTGGTTTAAAGGTGGCAGAACCTGGCCTAAGATTTGCACGCTCCACCCCCTCACAAAAGGGCAGATCTCTGTCCTATTCCTTACCAGTCTAAACTATGCCTCTCACAGAAAACCATGCAACTTACATTGATTCTGCTTCAGGCTGCCTGTACCTAGCCCTGGACTGAGAGGTCTGTTGGCAAGGAAGTTAGTCACGTGAATCAAAAGAGAAGGGAAGAGCCTGAAGGGACAATCCCGCAAAGATCTTTGCACTTCCCTGATTTCTCATTATCTGAATTGTCCCATACATGTTCAAGAGTAAGGTTGCAGGAGTACAGTAACATTCTGAAAAGACAAAATTATCTGCTTGTTCACTGTTCATGTCTGGTGCAATGGGGCTAAGGATCTATAACTGGGATCCCTGTGTCGGTGCAATAAAATAATGAAGGAAAGAAATGAAAGGGAATGTATAAGACAGAAAGAATGATAAGGGGTAGAGAGTCTTTGAAACAGAGAAAGGCTTTTACTCCTGACCTCTGTGTGTGAGAGAAAACATGAAATGGAAAAACCTGCTTCATTCACACAGCAATTCAGATTTACAGCCAAACAGGAACAGAATCCAGGCAAAAGCTTCCCATTTGGTGCTGTCGACCCATAAGTTCATCCACAGCTAAAGAGAGTCTTCTTCCTGTGCTTCTACTACTTCTCTTCTTCTGGTCTAGCCCTATACAGGGTTGAAAAGCAGTTTAAATTCACCTTCTCCATGTGGTTTTAGCATTGATCAAGGCTTCTGTTAGGCTTTGTAGTTTTATCGTTTTTCCTTTATTTAATCTCTCATCATCTCTTGTGTCTTTTTACAGATCTACTTCCTAGTTCTTCCATATTCAACAATTTCCTAGTTGTATGCTGTTTCTCTGCCCTCCCAACAAATGTTCCTATACCATCTCAAACATATTATTCACAAACATTAAACAATAGCTATTTCTTACGAGAGTGCTCTTACTGCCCTGTTTTTCCCTATCTCATCTCATCTAACTTTTTAACCATTTTTGTATGGAGATTTTTGTCATACATAAGGATATGTACATTCTAACCACTTTTTAAAAAAATGGCTAAAATGTACATATTTTTATATGTGCATATCCTTATAATGTACATATTCTTAAACAACTTTTGTACATTTGTATAGGCCTTAATTCTCTTTCACATTTTTTTGTTTAATATCCAAAATTACAACCCATGAATTAATGTATGTGTCTCACCATGCTGATCTGATACTTTAACTTAGATGAAATGTTTTTATCCTGCACCTCCCCTGAGAAATCCATCTTTTTAATTGATGTAGTACCCTTTCTTTTTTAGGTCAGTGGTATTCAACCTGTTCAGCCTTGTGAGCCAGATGAGTGGCAGTGGGCTTGTCTGTTCACCAGATCCCATATACCAGATCAATTCACAGGCTGAATCCCATATGGGGGTGGCATCTGGGGTCTGACCATAGATGTGATCAACGTGGGGTCTGTCCCCATCCCACATATCTACTTGACGTATTCACCAGGTCTGGGCATGGACTTACCCCCATGCTAAAACACCCTTGTGTGCTGAATCTGGCCATGACCCAACTCTGGTACACCACTTCCAGCCCTGTGCATTGACCCCAGCATGCCATCCCAACTCTTTGCATTGGGGCCTGCCACAGACCAACCCAGAACACCAAATTTCTAGACTTAGCTGTATGGGCTGTAGTTTGTGCACCATTGCTTTGGATCATCACCTACTGACATTCCTTTAATAATAAAGGAGCTCCAGTTAGGGGGACTGGATACTCATAAATTTGCAGATTGATATTAAAGGGGCTGAGACAGTGTTAGAAACACTGAACTGGGATGGGCCTCTTGATACACTGTGTCCGGTACCCAACTAAGTGTTAATGAATTGCAGTATTAAACCATAAATGTTAGATCACCCTTTGCTAAAGAGTCTGGGTTTTGATAAGATTCTACCATGGTTGGCACATTCATCAAGAAGGATGTGTTAGATAAAAATGAGGACTGAATTGGAGGCCCTTTTCTACTTCTTGAAAGTACACAGCCAGCTCAAAAAGAGATATGTTGGCAAGGTGGTGTACCAGGTATCCCAAGGATGCCGGCACTATGGGGGAACCCCAGGCCAAAATGGAAGGGGAAGAAAGCCCCTACTCACCCTTCACAGGGGCCAGAGGCAGCAGAGGAGCATGCGCTGGAAAACTGCCTGTGCAGTTCATTAGCCACGCTCATATTCAGCTGGGGCCGGGTGACATCAACGAGAGACTCCACCCGGCAGAAATAAAGGGTAGCCCTGAGGGCGCAGGTGAGGCACAAACGACTGGAGAGCTCACAGGGGAACCTGAGGCTGGGAGCGTGCACCCGCGGGGTCTGTCTGCCTGAGGCGGCGAGGTCAACTGCAGCTGCGGAAGCGGCAAGAGCCACAATGTTGGAGAAACCAGCAAGGGAGCTGGTTGGGAAGCCGGCAAAGGAGCCGGCAGAGGAGCCGGTGGAGAAACCAGCTCAGAAGCTGGCGAAGGAGCAGGCAGAGAGAGCAACGAGAGTGGAGGGAGCAGCAAAATCATTGAAGGCAGCGAGCAGGGGGAAAGCCGGGACAGTTACGGGGAAGTCCAGAGTCGAGGGACAGCGAGGAGCAAAGGTGACGGAAGCGAGACTGGCAGAGACCTTATTGGGGATAGCTGTGGTAGATGCGGAGGAAGGTCCCGAACTGGGAAGGCCAGTGGAGTTAGGGGGCTGGAGAAGAGGCCCACAGCACCTCCGAGAGGAGCGAGCCGGGACTACAGGACCTTAGGGGACTATAGCTACGTCCCCAGATATGAGCTGTGCCTAGAGGACAACCACCCGGACCTTGGGGACACTGAGGCACCAGGGAGTCACAGGGCTCCGTGGGCTGGGGGCTTGCTACTTTCCTCATAGGCCTTCTTGCCTGACGATTGCACCTCCCCGGCAGGCACGGTGGTGGGTTTTTTTTCACGTGGTGGCACAGCTGGTGTTGGAATAGAGGTAAGGGTCAACAGGAATCAAGGGCCCCTTAGCCTTCACACCAGAGTCCAGCCCAGGACACCAGGTCCTGCTGCGCTAGGACAACAGGAAGTCCAAGAAAGAATCCAGGAGGATTCTTTAGTAATAAAGTAAGACTTGGAGACCCACGGCAGAAGGTGGTGTTTGGCCGGGGTGTAGGGGAGGCCGGAGCCCGCTGAGGGGTGTGATGACCCTGGAGGCTTCCTCGAAGGGGACCCCCCTCCACTGAGGATCCATTCAAAGTTGTGGAAGGCGAGTTAAGGGTGTCTCCCGACATCATCCGAGGTACCCTCTGGGGTCCACTTGCAGGTGTGGGACAAACCAGGTCAACTGCCCGGGCAAAAGCTGCTCGAGAACGCCTAACAGAGCAAAGGTGGGCACACCAGGTATTAAGAAAATCTGTGTTTGCGATTTGTTGTCTTTGTCCACCATTACAACCCTGATTTTTGGAGTTACCAAGAAATTATAGTTCCATCTGAATTCAGTAATCTATATAGGTACTTAGCAAGAGAACTGATAAAGGTTGGTACCAAAAAAAAAAAAAAAGAAAAAAAAGGAAACAAATACACAGAAATCCTACCTGGAAAGATTTCCTGATGGAAAGCACTCTTAGCTTTTAGGCTTAAATGCTGATATGGAACAGGAATGTTCCTTTTGCTTTTTGTGAATTTCTGGTTGGATAACGAAAATTTGTCAGCCAAATTCCAGATCAGTTCTACAGTTCTGTATAAAATATATCCCTTGAATTTGATTATTTAGCATGCTGAACAATTGCTACTACCATTGACTGAAAAGGGACTGAAGAACTCTAAAAATCTCTTAAAAGGCAGTATCTATCATTTTTTCACATTTCTCCCTCTCTGTCTTTGGGTTGTCACTTCCTTCAGAGGCTAAAATGGAGAATCTGACCATTTCTGTGACTGAGTTCATCCTCGTGGGTTTCCCTGGAACCTGCAAAGTCCAGGTCCTCCTCTTTGCGACCTTCTTCAGCACCTGTATAGTGCTGAAGAAGTATAGTGCATCATGTGACCATGATGGGCAACCTCCTCATCATCATGCTTGTCTTCACTGACTACTGACTGCATACACCCATGTATACTTTCATTGCCAACCTCTCCATCTTCTGGTCACTAGCACAGTCATTCCCAAGAATTTGGCCAACA
>NW_005843161.1:245557-254702 GCF_000455745.1 Alligator sinensis | reverse complement strand
TTACTCAAGCCTACTTCTACTTCCTGACAGGTTCTACTGAGTTCTTTCTCCTTCCTGTCATGTCTTTTGACTGCTATGTGGCCATATGAAACCCACTGCGGTATGCTATAATCATAAGTACTCATGTCTGCTTCCAGCTAGTGGCTGTCTCATGGACCTGGGGGGTCCTGGCTTTGATCACACCCACCATCCTAGTAAGCCAGCTACCATACTGTGGCCCCGATGTCATCAATCAATTCTTTGGTGATGTGGCACCACTGCTCAAGCTCTCATGTTCTGACACATACATCATTGAGGTGGTAGAATTTGCCATATCAGCCTTGCTCTTTCTAGGTTCACTGCTGGTGACAGTGGTGTCCTACACCGTCATCATTGCAACAGTCCTCAGAATCCCATCTGCTGCTGGCCACCAGAAGACTTTCTCCACCTGTGCTTCACACATCATTGTGGTAACACTTTTCTATGGAAGCTCTATCTTCATCTATGTTAGACCCAATAAAATCCAGTCTTTGGACCTCAACAGAGCAGCCAGTGTCCTGAACGCAGTGGTGACTCCATTGTTGAACCCTTTCATCTATAGTCTCCGGAACAAGAAAGTCAAAGAGGCTCTGAGAGATATCCTCAGGAAGAAAATATATTATTTTCAGGAATCCTGGGATACTTGACTAATCTTCTAACAGAGGACAATGTTCAAAGAAAATGGTAAAATCTTCAAAGGTGCTTAAGTGACTCAGGAGTCAAAGTTCCATTGTGAAAAGTGACTTAGGCACTTCAAAGTCTTAGTCTTTTCTGAAGTCAATGAGACCTAAATTTCTAACACTGCATTAACACTGAACCTACTATTTCATAAATAAAAGCCTTTATTTTCTTGTGTGACAGATAAAATTTTATTAGTTCTGAGGCTGAGAATTTTCATTCCTTCAGAGTTGATATAGATGATGTGTCATTTCTTTATTAGCTGAATCAATATGCTTATGATATCCTTCACAGTTTGTAATTGGTGGTTTGATACTATTGACAAATTTGTAAGAATTATTTAAACCCAAATTTTAAATGGCACTTTTATTCTGTTTCCTGGAAGGACTTCGGGTTTACACATACAACTGTTCAATGTTGCCTGGAATTTTCAAAGAAATGTAAGGAATTTATGCACTAAATAAGCATTTAGAACCAATAGCAGGTTCAATATTGCCATAATTCATGTGTTTGTGCAACTCTCAGTACTTAGTAAGAGGTATGTTTTCCCTGTACTGTTCGTTTTTCTTCAGAAAAGAAAAAAAGAGCCCTTTTTGTCTAAAAGGTTTTTTATTACTATTATTTGAGAAAAATAACATAGTTTTCACTGAGAACCATTTCTATATTTAAAAAAAAAATATTAACTGGATTTAACTGTTTCCATTCATTGAAGTCCTTTGAAAATCTCAGTCAAAGTGACTGAAGTGACTAGTAAACTGGGATATACAGAGATTGCATAGTTTGTTTACACTTATGCCTCCACCAGTGGAAGATCTGGGAACAGAATCTGGAACCTGGACTGGCATAAGCATTTTAAATAGTTTAGCTCCCCTCCAGAAGAGAGTGCACTTAGCGCAGGCTGTGGAGCCATCCTCCCACAAGTGTCTGTATAAAGATAAACCAGAAGTTGAGCTCTGGGAAGATCAAAGGGATAAGATTAATGGAGAGAAGGAGATTTATAATGAGCCTGGTGCTGAAACACTCCCGTATGTTCCTGCCCAGAGGGAGAAACCTAGCCAGGCCTTCCCCGCCCCAAGGGAGAAACTCAGCCATGTTTTTCCCATGGTGATAACTCATTAAAGGCAAGGAGAGAATCCCTGAACAGAGCTGCATTCCTTTACCTGTGTAGAGATTTAAAATATTCAAAGGCAGCAGAAGTCTAAGCCAGGAGAGCCAGTCTATTACTGGCTATAGTGAAGGGGCATTTGCAATTTCAGTGAATAGAGCCGACGCAGCCCATATGGTTCTCTGCCCTGAGCTCCAGTTAAATCGGTTTGCAAGAAGTGATGAAAATGTTACTTTGTTTTCTGCTGCGCTCCAAGCCACTGCGGCCAGTTATGCTAATATGGAAGAAGAGCTTAACCCTGCCCCTTGGGCATAGGCCAGTTTAAAAGAGGCTGTCCACTGCTTGTGCCTGTAATCGCTAACTGAAATCATTCATGCAGCGGTTTGAACTCACATGCCAAATGCAGAAGTTGTTACAGCACGGTTGTGGAAGAGGTTTTGCCGACAAACACCAACAGAGTGCACCTCGGCCTTGTTAGCCTTAGAGCCAGAGGCAGTGAATCACCTAAAAAAAGATGCAATCCAGCAATTAGTGCAGTTTTTACCCATTTTGCAGAAACCAAGGCTTACCAAGCTGATGAAAACTGCCAAGGCCATGGCAGTGGCCTCAGTGAAAGATAAACCCCCTGACCCCCCCGAATTGTTGGGAAAAGCCAGGAAAGGCCAGCCCAAGACTCCGCACTCAAAAATGTGGAAGGACTTGTTAGCTGCCTGTTTCAATGAAGTGCAAATCAATAGACTGCCCATCAATGTCTTGCAAGGGCTGAGGGCTAAACACTGTACCAAAAGGGAAGACCAAAAGCAGTCTTTTGTGCCACCAACAGTGTCACCATGCTAAACACTGTACCAAAAGGGAAGACCAAAATCAGTCTTTTGTGCCACCAACAGTGTCACCAGAGAGATTCTCTGCCCTGAAAGCAAAACTGCAAACATTTTCCCAGGCACATGAGGGGCTGCCAGCCTTTACCCCGCCTGATCACATGGCCTAGGGAGTCCGGCCAGCCCAACCCCCAAAGAAAGGAGCCACAGTGGGAGTAGTAGCAAGCTGAAGACTGGTATCTAAAGTTAATATTGCCCCCTTAATTCAGATACCTGCACAGATTCAATTAAGTAAAAGTAAATTAATATGCTATTAAATACAGGTGCCCAGATTTGCCTTTTAGATTCTGCAGATTAGAAAGGGGAGAAAGGAACCCCTTATCAAGTAATTGGGGTCGGAAGCACCAGATGACCAGGACATCTACTCCGAGCATCCTTTTCATTACCTTATGGCTCTAAGGTAACAGCGGCCACAGTAATACTTAAAGGAAGACCAAGCTTACTGGGACTTAATGTACTAAGAGGACAGCAGTTTGCCCTTGAACAAAAAATTGGCAGTTTGAGTGCACAGTGCCTCACCGAAAACCAAAAGACATGGCTATAACAGCTATAACTCAATGTAGCATGATCCCACTAACCCTGCCTCCCATGAAAAAAGTACACAGACCCTAGTATCAAACTCTCCCTTAGGCCACACAACCTATCCAGTGTATTATCAGCCAGCAGTTAAAAGATGAGACTACTATTCATCATGCGAGCGTGATGAAAGGGAAGTACCCTGCTCGCTCCAAAACTCCCTTCTCCCCCAAAGCAGAGGCAGGCCACCCTGGACCAGTGGGGGAAAGGTGTACAGAAAGTGGGGTGCGTTTCCAAGGCGAGTAAGATCACCCAGACCGTTGGGGAGATGCTTGCTGTGCATAGCCAGCCCTTCTCCCCAGCCCTTCTCCCTAGATGAGCGACCAGGGTTCAGGCAGTTTGTAGCACTTCTGGCTCCATTTTACAAAGTGCCCACATGCACCACCTTTAGCAGGGCAGTGGTGCCCTCCCTGTATAAGGCATACAGGTGGTACTTGAGGGAGGAGCTGCTTAAGGCAGGGCCGCAGGTAACCTTTCACTTCACCTCCGAGATCTGGAGCAGCTGGAGTGGCGATCACGCCTACCTCTCCCTCACAGGGCACTGGTGTGATGAGTCAGGCCGTCGGTGGGCTCTACTGCAAGTCGATGTGCTGGGTGGTCCCACATGGCAAGGGAGATCATGGGAGCCCTGAACGCTGCTCATGATGCCACCTTTGTTGGCATCTGCTCTGTGGCACACAAGCTGCACCTTATAGTCAGGCATGCCTCAGAGGGGGACAGGGCTGCCGGTGATGGCACTGCCACCACTATTGCTACAAGTCGGGTGATTCTGAAATGCAGGAAGGTGGTGGGCTACTTCCACCACAGCATCAAGGAAGGCAAGATGCTGCGGAACAAACAGGCAGAGCTCGGCATCCCACAACACAAAATCATGCAGGATGTGGAGACTCGATGGAACTCCACATACCTGATGCTCGAGAGTCTGGTGGAGCAACAGAAGGCCATCCATGAGATGGTCTTGCTCAGGGAGATAGGGATCAGCGGCCCCCTGAACAGAGCTGAGTGGGGTACCATCTCCCAGATCTTGGTGGTCCTCAAACCCTTCCTCAAGACGACCAAGACCCTTAGTGCTGGCAATGCCCTCCTCAGCCAGGTGATCCACATAGTGAGGGAACTGGACAACTGAATGGAGAAGTTCCAGGGGATCAGTGTTCCTGGCTGGGGCAGATTGCTGTCATCGGATGTGCAGGCACTGGTGAGGCAGCTGAAGGAGGGCATCAGGAGATGGCTGGATCCCTTATGGTCCGGTACGGTCCACATGATTGCGGGCATGTGCGACCTGAGGGTGAAGGGAAGCATGTGCAGTGGCAGCCCCAAAACCCTCAATCACTGGAGGCTGGTCAACAAAGTCAGGAAGGCTGAACAGCAGAGGCAAGGGGATGTGGAAGAGGGGGATCCACTTTCCTGTGCCAGCACTCCCAGCACCAGCACTGGCACCAGCACCAGCCAGTCTCCTCCATGCCAGCTGCTGCCAATGTGGGCCTTGGGCATGGCTTGTGGTCCGTGGGCAGGGCTTCAATGCTGGGGTCCAAACACACCAGACCCCAGCCTCAGCAGGTAGTGCCAAGACTTCAGTGGTTACCTATCTCACTGAGGATGTGGAGCCACTGCACTGCAACCCCTTGCCCTACTGGGCTAGCCACATCCAGATGTGGCAGGAGCTGGCATGTCCTGTCCACTGACCAGTGTGCTGAGTGAGAGGGTGTTCAGCACTGCTGGGGATGTTGTGACACCCCACCACACCTGCTTGGATCCTACTTTGGTGAAGCAGCTGGTGTTCCTAAAGGTGAACCTCCCACTGCTGGGGTTCCCCAAGCTCCACCTGCAGATGGACTGAGTGCCACCCTCCTCACTCTGTCTGCACCAATTTCCTTTTTTAAGTTTTTTTAAAAGCCAAGTAATGCCCTGCTCTCAGCTGGAGAGGGCACTAACTGCATCACCAGCCAGCAGGGGAAGAATATGTCCCTGCTGAGCTCATTCTCCTGCCAGGATGAACTTGGAGGTATGGGCTGGGGCTATGGGGAAGGAGGAGACCCCAGGTCCTGGGCATGACCACTAAAACTGCACACTGCCTGGGTAGGGAGGCCTGGTGCAGTAAATGCCAGGACCAATGATCCCCTGGTTAAAGGAAGGTAGGAGGCACCATAACCTCCAGCTAACGCATGCACGCACACAGTCCTGGCTGGGGAATGCCCAGGTCTGTCATGTCTTTGAGAGGCCTGACACTTGCTGGTTGTAGTGCGGTTGTGAGGCTCCTGGTGAGCTCAGCTTAGCTGCCTGGGATGCCAGCTTTTGCATGTTGAGGAAGTACCTGCAGTTGGTCCTGGATGGAAGGAATAGTAAAGAAGCCAGAGGTTGGCCTGGCCTGCAATGCAGGAAAAAAAGCCAGTCAGGGAAATGGGAATGGAGGCATCAGGGGGTGAGGGACAGACTGGGGTGTGGGGTAGGGGGGAAAGGGGGATGTAGCAACGCAAGTAGAAGTGCAGAGGTGCCTGGGGCATCAGATGTCCGGCAGGTCGCAGTGTGCCAGAACTGCAATCTGTATATTGAGTCCATGAGTTTCTGTACCTATTACTAGGAGGTTGATGAAGTGCAGTTCATAGGCCCAGCTCTGAAAAGTGGTTGCATTGTGATTTGTTCCCTGTCAGGATCAGGCCCAAGAGACTGGAGTCAGAGTGTTTTTTTGGTGAGGAATGTGACCCCACAGGTAGTTGAGTTTTTTTGTCTTTGATAGATTCTGGTGTGCAATTTGTCGGGGTTCTGGAGATAGTTGGCCGGTTTTGTGTTTTGATCAGTAGGAAGTTAGCTTCAGTTCTGATGATGAGGTTAGGTGCTTGTTTGAATGTTAAAAAACACTTTTCAGAGCTGGGCCTATGAACTGTACTTCATCAACCTCCTAGGTGGTACATACAGAAACACTTGGACTCAATTTACACAGTGGAGTTCTGGCACACTCCGACCGTACATCTGACACCCCACGCAACTCTGCACTTTGACCTGTGCTGCTCCATCCCCCTTTCCTCCCTACCCCACACCCCAGCCTGTCCCTCACCCCCAACACTTCCATTTCCATTTTCACCGACTGGCTTTCTTGCCTGCATTGTGTGCCAGGCCAGTCTCTGGCTTCTTTACTATTCCTTCTATCCAGGACCAACTGCAGGTACTTCCTCAGCCTGACAAAGGGGTTTTCAACCCTAAAGCTTCCAAAGATACATTTTTTTAGGTACTCCTTTTTTTTCATAATAAACTTATAGACATAAAAAACACAAGATAAGCCATCACACACCATAAGTAACAACACCACACAACATCTTTACTTCTTGCTGTCTATTCCTTTATAAAATGACAGGCTCTGTGACAGCTCCGTGTGGGTACCTTTGATGCCGCTGCTGATGCTATTGGTGTTGAGCCAGCTAAGTTATTTTACCTGTTGTCATGTAAAGTGGTGGACCGGCCCTGAGGCTGTAGGGGAAGAGGAGACCTCACTGGGGCACACTGCCATGTTGTGCAGAGGCTCCAGCACCGGTGAGGGTGTACCTTAACACACAGACAGTGGCACCCACTCACATCATGAGGTTTGCCTGTTAGCAGCCGAGGTGCAAGGCCCCAGAAGCCAGACTCCCCCTGCACCTATCTCTTTGACAGCTGGCAGGCTTCGTGGCCTCAGCAGGAGCCACCACCCCTGCAGTTTTCATCCCACTGTGCCTTAACACCCACAAGGTCATGTATGTCACGAGTTTTGTCTTTCAGCAGCTTGAGGGGCAGTTCCCCCCAAACCTCTGCATCTATCATCTTGAAACTTGACAGGCTTTGTGGCCTCACCTGGGGCCACCACTCCTGCAGTTTTCACCCCCCTGTGGTGTAACACAAACATGTGACATGAGTTTAGCTTTCAAGAATTTGGGGTGAAGTTTCCCACAAACCCCTGCACCTATCTTATTGAAACTTGGCAAACTTCATGGCCTCAGCAGAGGCTACCACCTCTGCAAGTTTAATCCAAATAAGACAAAAAACAACAAAGTTATAGATATTTCATTGATTCCCCATTATACCCTATGGCCAGATCTCCAAGGCGGCTCCAAAGGTTTGGAGCTGCTTTGACCGAATTAAAGCGGGAAACCAATCCGGAGCTCCAAATCAGATTGGTGGCATCTGAAGTGGCTGGATCCAAAGCTGAATCAAATAGCTGCCTATTAGCACAGGCCTAGAGGACTGTGTCCCCAAATGTGTGAATGATCACAAGCACTTCACAGACTAACATTCCTTAGAATCAGCAGCTGCTAATTCTAATGTGTAATCTCGCCCAAAGATTATGGCCAGGGAAAAAGTAGTAAAGGTGACAAACTGGGATTCACAAGTACATGAGGACATCATGGGAATGGGGTAGGCCTAACATCTATCTGTCCATCTTCCTGCCCTCCCAAAGGAAAAACAAAGAAAGAAAAAAAAAAGAGGCTGTGACAAACAACAATTCCATCTGTCAGTCTTATCATTTGCAGCACTCTGCTTTGACTCATCAAATAATTAGCAATTGAATTTAAATATCAATCACACAATCATAGCATTGGACATGCCCCAAGGGTCATGTGGTCCAATCTTCTTCATGAATGTTGGAATGCTATGCCTAATTTACCCTTGGCCAGCACTTGTCCAGTCTCTTCTTAAAATCTCTAATAAACAAGAGTCCACAATTTCCCCTGGCTCCACTGTCCTAGGATTCTAATATATGGAAGATTTTTTCCCTGGTTGCTAAACTAAGGAACTTTGCTTCAAATTAAACCTTTCAGAACTCATAGAGATTGCGTATGAAGTTTATGGGAATCGTGATCAGGTGGCAGAGAGGAGAGAGGAGAAACCTGAGAGGGGGGGCCGCCAGATGCGGGGGAACTTCTCGGGAAAAAGACTCAAGCTGAAGAAAACCGGGAAGCTCCCTTTAGCTAAAGAAAGCGGAAAGCATATAACTGTAAAAGGCATTGAAGAAAGGCAAATTAAATTACCTGTGTGTAAGCCTCTTCTCACAAAAGGAGCGAGATTTACTAACAAAGCTACAAGCTTCTGTGAAAACCTGAATTATAATGCAGCTGTCAATAAAACAGGGCTCAAATTACCAAACAGCCCTCCGGGCAGCCCAAACTGTGTCAAAAGCCAAAGGAATTGAGATTTTAGAGAATGTTGATTCATGTATATGGGCAGATAGCGCCTCCTGCAGGATTGGTATAAGATCTGAGAGCTGTAAACAAAAAGCTTTTAGTAGATCATCCAATCCCCACACCATTCTGACCCAAGTTCCAGCAGATGCCAAGGTATTTTAAAGATGCTTTCTTCTCTATCCTGCTACATGAAGATAGTCAAAAATTGTTTGCCTTTGAATGGGAAAATCTGGACACATATCATAAGACTCAATTGTTATGGACAGTACTGCCCCAGGGATTTGTCTCACCCCCCCCTATCTTTGAAACAGCTTTGCAAAAAGACTTGAAACACTGAAAAGAGAAACTCTCTGGGATAGCATTATTACAATATGTTGATGATTTATTGATAGCAAGTCCCGATATACAGACAGGAAAAAGAGCGACCGAATCCTTGCTAAATACCCTGGGAAAGAAAGGATATAAGGTGTCAAGAAAAAAAGCTCAAATTTGCCAACCAAAGGTTACATTTTTGGGATACGAGATTAAGAAGGGGGTTCGAGCCTTAAATAAGGATCAAATCCAAGCAATACAGGATATGCCTGCACCCAAAAACCCCAAAGAACTGCGAGCCTTTTTGGGCCTAACCGGGTTTTGTAGACTATGGATTCCTGACTATGGGGGAAAAGCCAGACCCCTATATGAGTCTCTCACTAAGGAAGGCATTGCCAATTGGAAGTGGACTAAGGAAAATCAGCATG
>NW_005843161.1:243452-243866 GCF_000455745.1 Alligator sinensis | reverse complement strand
AAATTTGGGAACATGTTATCGCCTTGCAGTCTGTTTTGTCTTCCCTACACAGGTTCGCTGCACCTTTCCAGAGTCTCCCGCTTGATGCACCGATCCACAACTTTAAACCGGGTGACCAGGTCCTGGTACAGAAGTGGAAAAAAAAATCCTCTTGCAGAAAGGAGGACACCAACTCCCAGGGTGTGGTCACTCCGGAAGCTGATAACACCCGGAAACAAAAAGCCATCAAGTGAAGGAGGGGTATATAAAAAGCTAAACTTGTCGAATTGTTGTGTTAAAATCAACAATAATGATAAATTGATAAAAGCCTTAGCAGATGACATAAAAAAAATAACACACGTTCCGGTCCAAACTTAGAAAGGGTAAAGCTTTGATTGGTTTTCGAACTGGCTAACCCCGATTCGATGGGTGAAG
>NW_005843161.1:230356-243085 GCF_000455745.1 Alligator sinensis | reverse complement strand
ACCTAGAATTACACGAAGATAAGGGGTTACTAAAGGGCATTGAGTTTACCACAGCTTCCCCAACACGCATGCGCCTTCATCTATCCCATAATAAGTTGAGTCTAACTTAAAAGGTCCTGACATCCTGTGGAAACTTAAACATAACAGTAAAATTGTGAAACTGCCAATAGTTATAAGACACGCTACAGTTCTTTGTTTAGGTAAGCTATAAAAGACCCTCAGACAAAGACTGGGGGTCGACACTGCTTTGGGTTACTCAACTCCTTTGTCGACAGATTGTGCAATCAATAAACTTGTAATGGACTCAGCCTGAGTGACTCCCTCCTTGAGGTATTTGGGAAAGGCCTCCAGGGGCACGAAACTAGCAATTTGTGCAACACCTGCTCCCTGGTTCTGCTCACCTGCAGCACTGTCTCCTGTTCTTGCCAGTCCTGTGGTGAAGTGCCTCTGCCATGTGGCTCCCAGTCCCTAGCCTTGTCCCTCTGTTGAGCCTTCTGGCTGCTGTGCAGGGCCAGCCACACACAGACAACTGTGTGGGAGCCCAGAGAGCCACTGCAGGATGCATCACCATGCCCTCCCCACCATCCCAATTTGAGGGCTGGCCCTGCCCATGTGCACACACCTGAGCCTTCCACCCAAGGCCCCAACTGGAGCCAGAAGGAGGTTGTCAACCTCATGGCCCTCGGGGTGGGGGAGCGTGGCAGGGCTGCAGAGGTCCAGAAACAGTTTGCATGGGAGAGTGTGGAGTCTGGGGCCCCAGGCAGCATGGGGAAGCATGTGCAGCCTGGAGGTGGCTAGGGACTGTTGTTTTGGGTAGTCCCCAGCCAGCTTTTGGCTGCATATGCAGTCTTACCCACGCAGCATGGGGCTGGCCAGAAACTGTCCCATCAGGGGCAGGTCCCAGCCCTGTGCTCCAATTGGATGATCACATCATGGAGCTTGAAAAGAACAATAGGGGTAGGGTAGGCCCCAGCACCCTGCCCCAATCCACTGATGGGGCAGCTAGCAGTGATCTAGCTGCTAGCTACCTCACTGGTAGATTGGGGCAGGGGACTGGCACGTGCCCCTCCCTTGCAGCTCTTTCCAAGCCCCATGCCCCTTGTTGGTAAGCCAGGGGCAGGAGCTCCCTGCTGCCAGTGATGGTGGAAATTGTAACTGCCCTAGCAGCAGACAGCCCCCCAGATGTAGTGGCTTCTGGCCTGATGTTCCTTGCCAGCCGCTGGGCTTTCACCCAAGGGGAATCCGGAGCTCCCTGCCCCTCCCCCAGTGGTGGCAGGGGCCTATTGCAAGGCTTCAGGGAACTGGGTGTAAATGTTATCCCTAATCACTGCATGTGTAGATGTTCTCCTGAGGGGTCAGGCCAATGCTCAGGATCTCAATTTTGCACTGTTAGGATGGTGTGGTGTACAATTGCACATGCACACATAAAAATCAATTAAGCATACACACTCACTAGGTGCATACACCCCTACTAGGCATACACACTCACACTAGGAACTCAGATACACACACATTGAAAATAATTAGTCCAGGGTCATGCACACCTATCACCAGTTTCAGCCCATATGCGCTACACACACACTGAATTTAGACAGAATCAGTTACCAGTTATCAACACCTGCACATCCAATACACATGCGTGGATTACTAATTCATATACCACATATACACACACTGATATCTATATATGTGTATATATGTGTATTCACCAATTCACACACATACCACCCACCTACACATACAGGTGAGTTCCTAAGTTGGGTGCTGTGATGTGCATGTATGTATGTATGTGCTTGGTGTACTTGGGATAGCCGGGGAAAGGTTAAGGTAAGAAAGTAAAAGTGTAAGGATTTAAAGTTACCAGGACTGGGATTAGAACCAGTAGACTACAGGGGCCTGGGCCAAAGAACTGAGGCTCCAGGGTAACTTTAGGTTAATTGATCTTAATTGATTAAAAGACATCTCCCAAAGCCTGTAGAATGGGGAAGCATGCCGATACAGAGGCTGGGTCTGGAGCCAGAGCTATGGGGAAGCTGAAAAGGTAGATGGGGAGAGGGAAAAATGTGACTAAGGGAAAGTGTGGGTGTTAAAGAGGGGCTCTGGGTGTGGGGGAGCCAGAGGATAGCTCTGGGGCACCTAGAGAAGTCTGGAAAGCTGCAAGGGGGAAGGGGCCTGAAAACAGAGAGAGACGGACAGCAGAAAATCACAAAGAGCAGCAGGAGAGACTGAAAGGCAGCAGGAAAACAGAGAAATGCAGCATAAAGCCACAGGGAAAAGGCAGCAGGAGCGTGGGAAGCAGGGGGACAGCAGACATTTACTGGAAAAGTGGCAGAAGAGACTGAGAGGCAGCAGAAAGTCACAGAGACAAGGCAGTAGGAATTGAGAGGAGATTGGGAAACTAGTGGAGAGGGGTGGGGAGCTGGAATTGAGAGAGAGAGTGAGAGAATGAGGCTGGAATTTAAGGTATGGAAGGGAATGGTAAAACATGACCCAACTCGGGGTTGCAAATGACAGTGGTTTTATTGAACAGGAGCGATGGTGACACAATGCCAACTTGGTTCCCTTGCACCCACCCACCCACAATGGCAGCAGGGGTTAGAGAGGCTTGGTGCAGGGGCAGTGGACTTGGAAGTCCACTGAAGTCCAGGAGGAGAGAGGTAGACAGAAAGAGAGAGTCCAAATTGTAGGAGGAGATGTGCGGGTAATAGCTACCTATGCCAGGCTGGAAGCTGATCTTCGATGGCCAGTTGGGGTCTCCTTCAGCTCCGTGTTGTCCAGAGGGGGTCGCCAGCAGGGCCTCTGGGGTAGATAGGTGATATGAAGCTGGTCTGGTCCGGATGGAAATGGCATTCCCCCTGGGTCTGTCTTCACTGCCCCCTTTTTATAGGGGCAGACCATGTGTGACCCTAGTAACGGGAGGCATGCCCAGGTAAGGGTCAGCCCCTGATGTACTAAGCATGTGTGCTTCGTGCAGGGATGTGCAGTTTCAGGTGTCTGTAACGGTGGGGTAAAATGAGAGAGTTGCTGGTTGTACAGGGTCTTTTGTTTTTCAAATGCTGGTCTTGTCTCTGTTCCTGGGTGAGGTCCATGGTTCCTGGGTGAGTCAATGTGAGGTGATGGTCCAGTCATTACAGGCCATTCAGTAGAGGCCTGCTACCATTGAATTTCAATCCTTCTCAATAATTCTCATTCATCGGGGAACCAATTTACATGAGAGGGGTACAATGAATCATATTATTGCAACATGGGATGCCCAGGCAGAGGACACAAGATGGAGGCTGGGCATATAAAATGGAAACTTTACATTACTTTGGTTCACTTAAAAACACAGACCTAAACCATACAATATCCATATGAAATCAATATGAAAATGATGATAATACAATATACAACAGTAGAAATTAATCCAAACCTAATAATTATACAGTATAAAACAATGGATATCCAAAACCAAAAACTTGCTACCAAAATAAAAATGTTCAAAGCGTATCCTAAGTTTGAGTTCACTTATACTTATCTATAGGGAAAAGAGAGAGAGAGAAAAAGTCAGAAATGCTTGGGGAAGGGGAAGGAATGCATTTTAAAATAAACAAATAAATACAAAGAAACTGGGGGGTTTGCTACATAGACACCTACCCAAAATCCCTTACTCCAGAATAGCGTATTCCACAGTATATTTGAGTCAGAGTAAATGCATGTGTAGATGGGCCCACTGAGCATAGTCATTATAGCACTACTAAATTTAGTTCATAACTGTCATGTTTAATAAGTAGAATGCAAACTACATCATGAAAAGATAATGTCATGATTTAATTATAGCTCTAAATAAACAATGAAGTAAACCAAAAGCATGAAGTAAAAAGGGACATGTTGTTCTTGGAGAGGATCAGGCTTTGGAGCAGTTTTCTCAGGGCACCTTTGATCTCCTGGGTCCTCATGCTGTAGATGATTGGATTCATCATTGGAGGCACCACACAATACAAAATTGATGTCAGGAGATCCAGAAGGAATGGGGAGTTGGACGTGGGTTTCATGTAGGCAATGATGAAAGTGGAAAGAAACAGGGAGACCACAATAAGGTGAACAATGCAGGTGGAGAAGGCTTTCTGACGGCCCTGCTCAGAGGGGATTCTCAACACTGTAGTGAAGATCTGAACATATGACAGAACTATAAAAACAAAACAGCCTAAAGCTAAACACACACTGAAAGCAAGAGCTGCCAGCTCTCAGGTGTGTGTCAGAGTAAGACAGCTTGAGTAGTTGGGGCACTTCACAGAAGAACTGGTTGATGGTATTTGAGTGGTAGAAGGGTATAATAAAAGTGTTCCCAGTGTGCAGAGCAGAGCTGATGACACTGGCAGCCCATGCACATGCAGCCATCAGGACACAAGCTCTCCCGTTTATTATTATCTCATAATGTAGTGGTTTGCAGATGGCAATGTATCAGTCATATGCCATAACAGTGAAAAGGGAATAATTTGCTCCCACTAAGCAGAAGAGGCAAGAACCTTGGGCAACACATCCAAAATAGGAAATTGACCTGCTGTTCAATAGGGAATTAGACGTGGTTTGGGGCATGGTAACTGAGATGGAGCCAAGTTCCAGGATGAATATATTAACCAAGAAAAAGAACATGGGGGAATGAAGCTTGAGGTTGAGAGCTACAATTGTGATAATGAGGAGATTTCCAATTAGCTATCAGGTATGCTGCTAGAAAGATAACAAAGTGTAAGATCTTTTGCTCCCAAATATCAGAAAACCCAAGGAGGAGGAACTCATTCATTTTGGTTTGGTTGGACATTTCCCTCTTCAGTGCATTGTGCAAGGACTACAAAGGAAGAAGGGTAATGGTCAGGATCAGTGTAACAATTCTAATGGGAGTGAATCTCATGTCAGAAACATCTCATGAACAAACTGTCAACACTGCCCTTGTGTAAGTGCTGGAATTTATTTAGTGGAAAGTATTATTGTTGGGGAAAATATTTTTGCATCAAAAGAAGTTCTGGAAAAGTACTTAATTATGTGTGTACACACACACACACACACACACACACACACTTGAACACCAAAACCCTTAGAAGAGAATATTTCAGATAAAAACATTTTTCATTATTATTTTTGTTGGTACAGAAATGCTTTAGAATGCTTTCCTTTTGATTGCTTCATGCCTCCATTCTCTTTGTCCCCTGCTCTCCATTTCAAGTCTCACTAGAAACCATTTCCCTTTATCAAGTTGGCAGAGCAATGTGATATAATCAAATGAAAAAGCCTGATATGGAGAGCTGAATAGGGATCTGAGGCCTTAAGACAGTAGCCATCCTAGGAAACCCACATGATAGTTTTGGCTGGAAGCATTTTTTATTTGATTTTTAATAGCAACAACAGGAAAAGCAAGAAGCACAGCAAAAACCAAGGCCACAGAAAGAGCAGACTCACTGAACATGGCACTTATGACTACAATAAAAAGCTGGTCAATAAAATATGAACGTATCCTCCTTTCCTCTTCCCTGCTGTATGTAGCATAAACATAGATGTCATCCTAAGAGTCAGCTTTGTCTAGAGTGAATCTACACTGAGTCCTGCCTGCCATGTGATTATAAGTTGATTTACATAGTCCCCATCCTGAGCTGGACAGTCATTTCTGTGCCATGATAGGCCAATGCCATTCTTCTTTTGCTTCCTCTTTGTGTCATTGATATTTGTCATTTGCATAGAAGAACTTTAAGCATTTTTGGGCCAGAGAAAATTCTTGCTATGCATTTGCTCAGCACACTTTATTGGGTCCCCCAACCCTAATTTGAGAGGCATTCTGATATATAAAATACATTTTTGGGGGTATCAACTAGGGTGCTTTTCCTGGAAAACAGCAAAACACGGATGCAATGAATGAGGTGGGAATGGACTTCTGGTGTTCCTGGGCAATACTGATGCTCTGCTTTGAGACTTAGATAGATTTCAGCCTGGAAAGATATTTCTTATAAAAATATCTTTTGCTTAACATAACAATGTTTCACAATATTCATATTTTTATTCAAAACCATTAGTTTATAGAGAAGAACTAAAAAAAAAATATTGGTAGAGGAGTTATTTTTGCTTAATATACAGTTTTCAGGAGCCTTGATTGAAAAATCCCCTGTTTTCAAAGCACTGAAATATGGCTTCCTGGTAGCAAGTTTAGATTTTCTAAGGAAATCTGATTTCTTTTCTTTTTCCCCTTGATCAGCTAAATAATTTTTAATACCTTGCTATTACAATTTTGATAGATGTTTAGTTGCATGGCATTTTCAAATTCTTAAATTCCATCCCCCTTCCCCTCCCCCCTGTCCTTTTGTACCAACCAACCACATTTAATTGCAATAACAAACTTACTGCAATGTTTTTTGTGAAGTTTTTCTCAGCTTCTGATCTGAATGTCCAGTGCCAGGATTCTTTGCTTAGTTTCTTTCTACTGATCTATCTAATTTCTGTTTTTCCTACAACTACCAAGTCTTCATCAGTCAAAATAACTTCATGTGTGCTCTTTCTTCACTCCAAAACTGAACTGACAGAAGTAGGTCTAAACCAGTTTCTATCTGCAGATGACAGTGAACTTCACTGGTATGGAAAAACTAATGCTGCAGGAAGGCGATTTATCCAAATCTCTATTCTTAGGGCTTCTGGTACTTATTCCCTGCAGTTCAGGTTAGCTCTGAAGCAGATAATGAGAAATAAGCCTACCTCTTATCTTGATTGCACTTAGAGAAACTATTACACCTCGTAGATACACACCCCATATGGCTAACATGGGAAGAGAGATGTGTATGCCTGAATCATGGTTCCTAATTAATGATGTGTCTAATGATTTTCAACCCATGATATGTCAATCACAGGGGATAAATTGAATTCTGCAAGAAATCAATAAAATTCAAAACCAAGTAGCTTTGACTTTGGGAAAGAAGCAACTAATCATGAATAAGCAGTTCAGACCATTGAAAATTATTGAATGGCCAATCAGGGCCAAAATAATGGTCAGAAGTTTCAAGTCTGCAAAACACTGCTTATTCTTATTATGGGAAGGTCCCTTTGTAATAATTGACAAAGCTAGTCCCACTGTGTATGGGTTAGAGGTAAAACAAATTCAGAAGAGGATTACTAAGTGGTATCACTCCTCTCAATTGAAGTTGTGGAAGGGTGACTGATAGAATCCGGATGTGTATGTAAATCTCTCTCGCTCTCTCTCTCTATGTGTGTGTGTATATATATATATTTCATAGATTTCATAGACATTAGGGCTGGAAACATATATATATATATGTATATATATATATGTTTATATAAACATATATACATAAACATATATATATATATATGTTTAGAGACTGTTGCATTATGAAGAGAAAAATCTTCTTTGAGATGATCTTCATGGCAACTCTCCTGTATATGTGACCACACTTTCTGGGAGAAGATCATGGGAAGTAGAGGTCATGATTGCATTGATCCAGACAGAAGACACTGTGTGGTCTGAAACCTTATGGAACATACCATAGACAAAGTTAATGTCGGGAATGTATAGTTCTTTGAGTACTGGAAGAATACCAATTATAATGTTACCCCAAGTAATGAATGTGACCATTGTATGTCAATTTGACAAAACCCGGGATACTTCTGGTATTAACATATACCAGGCATGGGGACAACCCGACAGAGGTTTTATGAAATGGTCCCGTGCATTGGTGTAAAGATGTAATCATTTCTGAATGTGCATGGGCAACTGTTATTAAAGGAAAACTCATTATAATATGTGGGAATGACAAATATGGTGTCACTGTAGCTATGGAGCTAGGGGTAACATGTATGTTAGGATTACTTATGTATGTTAGGGTAACGATATGGATTTTGGGGAATGCTGGGTGTGCAGTTGAATGCTTTTTCCTGTGTCTCAGCAAAAGCTGCTGGTCACAAGGCTGGATGATATATTAAAAGTAACCTCAGCAAAAGTTGCTGGTCACAAGGCTGGATGATATATTAAAAGCAACTAACTTTGGTAATGCATAAGTAAGCGGATTCTTAACAAAAGGATAGGGTGCAAAGGGTATGATGTATTGTATAAAAATAGGATACAGACCAATGGCTATCATAATGGGACAAAGCAGAAATACAGCCTTGGAGATGGTGCTGAGGAAAGCAAGAAACTAGAAAGGACCAGCAAGAAACCACAGTTAGCCGGGAGAAGACAGGGGTCAAAGTCTTATGCACGCGCTCTTAGCAGAGAGGAATGTAAGTGAAAGAAATGCATGGGAAATACCATACTAAGGAAGCAAATAGTAAACAGAGGCAGAGCTTGAAATCACTGGAGAAATGGGTGGAATCAAAGGAGGAACATAGGCAGGGTGAATATTAATAAGCATGAATCAAAGTACATAAAATGTGAAAGGAACTAATGTTCAGTGCAGGTTCCCTGGTTCATGGGCTGTGTGTCTGTGAGGGACCCTTGCCCAAAGCTGTCTCCATTCTGAATAAAACTGCTGTGAGTAATGTGTGCTGGTGTTTGCTCCCTGCTCGCTCTGGCTAATGAGTACCAGGATCCATGAGTAATTGGACTGTCATCTCCCTAGTCACTGGGTGCCGCATGGAGTCTGGGTCTAACAATGTAATTCAGGATAAGTGTAGAAATTCCACTGGAACCATGAATCAAAGATATGAGTATAGGAAATGGTATATCAAGGTAGATTATAATCAGGCAGGATGGTAGTGGATCACCCAACAGAATAACTTTGCTGACTTGTTCTGGGTGGATGTCGAACCTACACAGATCCTTTTTGAGGCAGGAATGTCCTATGTTCAAAATGCACATAAAACTACCTTAATCATCAAAACAATGTATATTTATTGACGAGTTAAACTGAATATTGATGTAAATAGTGTGGAAGCCATCCACCCAGAATGCAAGTTTTTTGTTCCAACCCTGACAGAGGGATGGATTAATTCGTTGTCACAGGCTATTGAATTGAATAGACCCTATCAGAAGCCACAGGACACAGGAAGTGTCAGTGGCAGCATTGAAATGGGACTTGGTGTTTTAAATACAGCTAACCCTGAGGTCATGATGAATAAGTTATTCTGAGCTGGACAACAATTACGAGAGTTAAGGGGTCCAATAACATCCTCCCTATTAGAAATGGGCAGACAAGCAGTCAATAACGCGAAGGTTTTACCAACACGGCATAAGTTTTCACAACTAGAACAACTATTAACCCTCAGAGGACTAGAAGATGCCCAAAATGATACTGGTATGGCTCTAACTTGTGCACAAGCAGAAGGATGGGTGCAAAATATCTTGAGTGGAATTCTCCAGCAAGAATACATGTGGATTATTCCCACTGAAATCAGCTGGATATTTGCAAGAGTGGCAACCAAAACTGAGATGGACTTACAAAAACAGTGGTCACTTGAATATTTTGAATATTATCCTCAGCAAAAGGCTATTTTAGCAGATATCTATACTTTATCCAAAGCCAAGGTCCACCAAATATATCTATTATTTTTTATATATACAAGAGAATAAATGGATCCGTTTGGGGAATAAGCAAACATTCCTATTGGATAATGCAAGGGTCTAGTGACACTATAGATGTAAGTCATTGTGATAGAAACTGGAATGGTATTATTTGTGAAGGAACCTATGAATGTATATAGGACACTTGCAATAGTCAACAAAATATGTCAGTGTAATTTCCATGTCACGAAAGGATATAAGGAAACTACAACCGTGTATATGTATTGGATTATCAATGCATATGCATTAGCACCGGATGTGACCAAATTATTTCAAACCATCGGTACATAGTCAGTATTTTAGTGTATAATCAAGCCTTTTGTATGTGTAAGGTTTCACACATTAAGGGTTGTGATATAGGTATGTGGATACCAATGAGGTATAATTCATCAATAGCAAGTAATTTATCTGTGTATACAGTGCTTCAAGCAACTCATATTGGAATAAATTTCTCTGTGTTGAGGGAGATGATAATACATGATGAGATTGCACAATTGCTAGAAGTAAATTTGGAGAAAGCGCAACACATGTATGTTTCAATATTATATAATAATTTCCGAATTGTAAAAATGTTGCATAGACTTGCAGCCACCACACGTCATCAATGGTGGGAAACCTTGATTGAGTGGTTGCGAACTGTTTCAGGCATCTTTAATGGCTTGTTACATCCAATTGAATTAACTGTCGGTGGTCAAATTGGATTGAGTCTGATGAGCATTCGAATAATGATATGGCTGTGTAGGATGAAAAGGCAATTGATGAGATTGTATGAGATGAATAAAAGTGAGAGAAGAATGAAAGATAAGTTTTATCTTCAGAGTACACCGAGCTCTTTTGTATCTGGAGAGTGTGCAACAGTCAGATACTGGAGAGTACAGGACAGTCATATACTACAGGAAATACATTTAATTCAAAGTTTTTGGCAAGATTTGATATGCCTTTGAGTTATCTAAAAGAAAAGAAAAGGAACATTACTGGGACTGGTTCAACTAGCTGGCATTTTGGACAGGAAGCACAGAACATTTTGATGTCTTGGTAGGCTCCTGGATAGAAGAACTTCACAAATGGCCTGTCTTGTTTTTCTCTACCCCCAAGTGACTCACTCAGTGTATGTCATGGGCTAACGGCAATACCTGTTGTTTTCAGTGCTGTTTTGATATGAACAGTTGGTACTGCCAAGTACCTATAGCTTAGTCTCTTGTAGCCCTAGTCAAAAGGTTCCCCTATAACTCAAAATGAGGATTCTGAGATGTCACGTTTGAGTCCATCATGACCCTGTTGGTGTGGTACTATCAATCATAATATAGACAAACTCCTTCCTTTGACTTTGAAAGAAATCAAGAGATTCTCCTATCTGCTCCAGTACCTCTGTTGGGTGATTCCTCAGTTTTGGGGCCCCTTGAGCTTTTCCCAGGGTTGTCTAAATCACACTGTAATCCTAGGTCTTTCCACAACATCTTCCCCTGGCCATGAGTGCCTCTTTTGTGTCCCTCCACTGTTCACAGCAAAATTTGGGATGGCATCCAAACAGCTTGAGATCAACAAATGGAAATATTTTCTTTAGCTGCTGCTCAGCAGAAGGGGAAAGGGTCAAATTAAACTAATCTCTCAGCAAAAATAACAATTTGGCCATCATGTCCCATTCTCTTCCAGTCACTACCTAGTGGATCAGGTGGCCAGACACAGCACCAACAATCCTAAACTCCTGTTCTCTAATAGCTAGGCTCATTGTAATTGTGGGGTATGGCCTAACAGCACCATGAATACATGCTATTACCCAAGGACTGTCCTGCGAACAGCCTGCAAACTGCTTCCCCTGTTTGCAGTCCTTTTCACTGGCTCTCTGGACATTAATTACTATCGGAAGCCAATTATTCATTAGGAACATATTATTAATATTATTATTATTATTATTATTATTATTATTATTATTATTATTATTATTATTATTGTAGGCAAAGCTAGTTGGGCTCATTGTCCTCCCAGGATGCAAGATACAAAATAACACAATCATCAGGCAACAAGACACACACCAAGCAGGCCCAGCCAAGGGCCACAGAGATTGGGGCAGGGACCATAGGAAGGCAGACACCAAGAGAGGGAGGCTGAGTTGTTTACCTTTAGAAAAAGACATTACTCAAATACCAAAACTTCATGCTAACTCTCTTGCTGGACCTGTTGTACAAAATGAACTGAATGCCTGACAGTAGCCAATTCTCACCAAGCCCCAAATCATGACTGTGTGCTCTTTTGTATCTTCAGAGTACAACAAGCCCAAGTGGCAAAATAGAGGCAAGCACCCAGAACCCAGCCATGACTTTGTGCTCATCAATCCGTTCTTCCCCTTTTGAAGTTTTGTATGGCTGGCAACCCTGGGAATATTAGACATCTTGCAAGAATCTTTGCAGGCCCAAGGGGCAAAGGCCCAGAATATGGTGCACTCATAGATTCAAAGATGCTAGGGCCGGAAGGGACCTCAATAGATCATCGAGTCCGACCCCCTGCATAGGCAGGAAAGAATGCTGGGTTCAGATGACCCCAGCTAGATGGTTATCTAACCTCCTCTTGAAGACCCCCAGGGTAGGGGAGAGCACCACCTCCCTTGGGAGCCCATTCCAGACTTCGGCCACTACTGTGAAGAAGTTCTTCCTAATGTCCAGTCTAAATCTGCTCTCTGCTAGCTTGTGGCCATTATTTCTTGTAACCCCCGGGGGCGCCTTGGTGAATAAATCCTCACCCTTCTGTGCCCCCGAGATGAACTTATAGGCAGCCACAAGGTCACCTCTCAACCTTCTCTTGCGGAGGCTGAAGAGGTCCAGGTGCCCCAGTTTCTCCTTATATGGCCTGGCCTGCAAGCCCCTAACCATACGAGTGCCTCTTTTCTGGACCCTCTCCAGGTTATCCACATCCCTCTTGAAGTGTGGTGCACAAAACTGCACGCATAATTCCAACTGCCGTCTGACCAGCGCCCGATAGAGGGGAAGTATCACCTCCTTGGATCTGTTCGTCATGCATCTGCTGATGCACGATAAAGTGCCATTAGCTTTTCTGATGGCTTCGTCACACTGCCGACTCATGTTCATCTTGGAGTCCACTAGGACTCCAAGATACCTTTCCGCTTCCGTTCCACCAAGCAGGTCATTCCCTAGGCAGTAGGTATGCTGGACATTTTTCCTCCCTAGGTGCAGCACTTT
>NW_005843161.1:212481-226641 GCF_000455745.1 Alligator sinensis | reverse complement strand
GTTCTTCCCCTTGGTGTGGGGGTCTGTAGCAGACCCCTACCACCAAATCCCTTTCTCCTTGCCCCCCATGTAACTTAACCCATAATCCTTCTACTTTCTCCTCCTTCAATTCCGTCTTGATGAGGGTCGAAGTATATTGCTCATTGACATAGAGCGCAACCCCTCCCCCTTTCTTCCCCACCCTGTCCTTTCTGTACAGCCTATAACCCTCAATATGTACCGCCCAGTCATGGGAAGAATCCCACCAGGTTTCAGATAGCCCTACTAAGTCGTAGGTGTATCTTTAAGTTGTTATATCTTTAAGTTGCTGGAAAAGCTAGATTTAGTGGGAACCCTAACCAAACTCTTCAAGCAGTGAATAAAAGCGGTAACTTACCCCTCCAAGAAACAGCACATTGCCCCAAGTCTTAACCATTTGAAATAAATGGTTAAATCCCAAGTAATATCTTATTTAGAGAGAAATTCCCTTTAGGAAGCACTGCAAAGTTACTATCTTCCAAACAGCCTTTTCACCATACTAAAAGGGGCATAGCATTCATATATTTATTAATTCTTATTAATATGTAATAAGCCATATAGATTAAAAGACTCTATGCCCCCAATAACACATTTTTAGGAACACAGTAAAGACCCACCGAGAGCAAAAAACAAAATAAAAACAAAACAAAACAAAAACACTGGGAAACCCTAAGAGTCGACATATTGAGAATCTCAGTACAAAGTGATTTAAACAATATTGTTTCTCTTCAAATCCTCTCCCCCCCCAAAAAAACCCATCTAGACTCTTTAAATCCAAAATAGGGTATTTCTGAAATAAAATGTTAAGTTTTAACAAAAATGAATTAAATGAAATCCTGTGTCCTATCCTCTGTTCCTTTGATAGCTACCATCATCCATTGTAGCTTCATGCAAAATTATTCCATTAATCCATCATATGACATGGTGAAAATAAACTAGAAAGGAAAGCGCAAAAATCAGTGGTCCCGCAAAAAGGTAGTTTATTTTCCAAATTGGGAAGACCGTAATACCTATCAGGCACTTGCTATAGCTATAGCTCTTTTATTTTCTATTTACAGGCAATGCCTAAATAACATAGGTGTGTGCCACTTCAAAATGAATATCCAGAGGGGGAGAACACAGAAATGAAAAGTCCACTGATCTAGTTGCCATTATGTAATATTTTTACCACATTAAAATTTGCTTTTTAATAAACTGGTCACACATTATGTTTTCATGGAAATAATACTGGAATCACTTCAGTATAACTGTTATGAATAATACAACTGAACTACAGTCATGAGAGTGAAATTAATTTGTTATTATTATCAAACATTCTCCTATGGATCAGTTTCCTCACAGAATATTTTAGTTCCTTGTCCCTTATGCTATAAATGAATTGTTTTGTCAATGGGGGCACCAAAGAATACAAAACAGCTACAAAAAGATCCAGTGCTGAGGGGGAACTAGAAGTGGGTTTAATGTGGGCAGAGATGCCAGTGCTCACAAGCAAGGAGACCACAATGAGGTGAGGGAAGCAGGTAGAGAAAGCTTTATTCCAACTCCCTTTAGAGGGCAATCTTAGTACTGTAGGTAAGATCTGAACATAGGATACAACTATGAAAACAAAGCAGCTTGAAACTAAACACATACTAAATACAATAACCCTCACTTCTCTGAGGTATGCATCAGAGAAGGACAGCTTGAGGAGCTGGGGGATTTCACAGAAAAACTGGTTGTTTATGCTGGAGCGGCAGAAGGGTATGCTCAGCAAGCCCCCAGCATGCAGTGAAGAATGGAGTGTAGCACTGACCCATGCACCGACAGCCATTTGAACACAAGCTTTCTTGTTCATTATAGTCTCATAAAGCAGTGGCTTGCAGATGGCAATGTACCGGTCATATGCCATGATGGCAAGATCAGCTATTCCAAAGAGCGAGAAGAGGAAGACCTGAGCCATACATCCATAATAGGAGATTGTCCTGGTGTTTAAGAGAGAATTGGCCATTGACTTGGGAACAATGACAGAGATGGATCCAAGGTCAAGAATGGACAAATTCACCAAGAAGTAGTACACAGGGCTGTGGAGGTTGTGGTCCATAGCTACAACAGTGATAACAAGGAGGTTCCCCAGCAGGGCTGCCAGGTATGCTACTAGAAAGATGAAAAAGTGTAAGATCTGCAGCTGCCAAGTGTTAGAAAATCCCAAGAGGAGGAACTCAGTTACAGTGGTCCAGTAGGACATTTTCCATAGCACATCTTGCAAAACCTTTTATTAGTAGAACAAGAGAAATGGTAAGGAGGAAAGTAATAGAATCAATGGTTTTGATATTCCCATCAATAACCCCTCCTTATTAGAGTTTCAAGGTATCATGATAAGAAAGTAGAATATTTTTGGTTACCTCCCCCACTTTTGATTTTTAAACAAATATTTTCCCTAGAAAAGGTCCTACATAAAGGGAAATAGTTTGATTTTTCATTTTAAAAAATGGAACAAAATAATTACCAATAATAAAGTATGTGGGGGGGGGGGGGTTGTTTGTTTGGTTTGGTGTTTTATTAAAAATCAATATTTTTAATCAATTTCACTAGGAAACCTTCATCCAGCAGAAACCAGTTTAAGTTGTGAGATCAAATATACCATATATATTATATAAAAAGCTGAATTTGACACAGACTCCCCACCTACCCACACTCCCCTGCAATCAACTGTAGAACATTATCTGAATTTAAAGTAAGATCCTGAAAATGTCTTCATTCACTCTCTTAGCTTAGATGCTATATTCATTATGATTTATGTAGCCAGGTTTTCCAACTTTTATATTCCTAAATCTCCTCTGCATCTTACTAATACAAGACACTTCACCGATACAGCAAACTTACTGAAATTGTCTTTGTGGAAGTATCCTCATCTTGTCTCATATTCAAGCTTCCCCTACCAAGATTCTTTACTCATGTCCAAATGACAGATCGTGCCCAACTGATCTGTCATATCTCCTTTGCACCAACCATTAATATATATCCCCAAAAACACAGATAACTCAGAGGTCTTTCTCTGCTCACTCTTTCACTGAAATGACTGAAGTAAATCCATACAGATTTCTGAGTGTGCTACTGACTTCAGCCATACCTTCTAGAAAAGGACTGAAGCAAGAAGGTGATTTTTCCATTTTATTTCTTCTAAAGGCTTGTGGGACTTATTCCCTGTAGCTGTGTACAGCTCAGAAACAAAGTACCCCACATAAACATTTTAAACTAAGAAGATTTTAGCAAACCAATATGCTGTGCACTAATTTAATCTCTTGCAGTACAAAAGTCCTATGATCCCTGTGGAGGCACCAAACTTCTATATTTTCCTCTTTTGTCACTTTTAGCCTAACTAAAAAAGGAAAAAGGGAAGTGACTATGTCCCTGCAAGAACCCCATCACAAAGCACACTACAATGTCCATACAGACCTGACACTGAGAAAAGGGGAGCCCCCACAAGTGGACGCAGTACCACAGAGTCCAATTGGGCCCTTGAGGGAGTGCTGTGTCATGTGGAGGATGGCCATCTTCAATACATGCTCTGATGTCATGACTGGTCCGGGTGACCGAGCACGCTCAGTGTTGGACTGTGACTCCCAGCTTGTGCCATGCCTTGGGCCTTCACCAGGCTGCTTCTTGCTTTTTTCTTTGTGTGGGAAGTTGAAGATATTATCATGTGTATGACTGGATAGAGCAAGGTAGAAATCATTTGTTTATAGAGGGCTTTGGTCATATAACACCGTGTGGTTGGTGTCGCGACCGCATAATGGCAAGTAGTATATAGGCTCACCACCCTTCAATGCAAATGTGACCAGAAGTACCGCCCCCTTCACCTTCACCCCTTTCCCCTTATATGGTGCATGATGTCATTAGTTCCATCCCCTGACCCCAGTCACGTGGTGCATGACATCACCAACCCCACCACCTGCCCCAGTCACGTGATATGTTACATCACAAACCCTGCCCTGCCCCAGTCACATGGTGTGTGACATCACTAACTCCACCCCTGCCCTCCAGTTACATGGTGTGTGACCACCATCACCACACAGTCCATGACATCAGGAAAGCCCATGCAGCCCCACTGAAGCCCACCCCCTCATGCTGCAAGACCTGCCATAGACCACATGGTAGTTATGACATATCAGTCCTCAGACTGCTCTAGCCCCCAGGGCACAGGCCTATGGGGTGGCAGTGGGGTGCAGGTGAGAAGGCAAGAGAGGTCTATAGCCAGGTTTGGGGGCATGAGGTACACTGAGGAGTTCCATTTTCTGAATCTGGAACATGTGCCATTACACATGGCATACAAAGCCATAAGCAGAGGGGTAGAAGAAATTGTAGCAGAACTCTCCCAGAGATTCATAGGCAGTGATTATGCCCAGTTTCGTATTCAGGCACGTAGAAGGGCAAACTGTTTATACTCTTGATCTATTAATTTAAACCAGATGACCCCAGAGCTGTTTTTAGAGTCGATCCGTAATCTGTTACAAAGCCAGAGAGAACTATTGCTTGATTCAACATTTCCGCTGGTTGTGGTTGATGTGAGGGGCCCGGGAAGTGGGAGCTGTAGATTTATAAAATCTATCCCCTATTCCCAGATCATTGCTAAAAATAGGAAGTATTTAATTTGACTTAAATACCTATGATACTAATCTGTGCCTTGCAGGCAGTCTATTGGCTGTTACAAAACTTAGAGGGGCCAGAAATGCCAAACTGATAGATGGTGCCAAAGAACTGCATAGAAATTAGGCATCAAAAGGTTATGCTCCATCAAGTACCTTTGTTTGAAGACCTTGAACAGGTTAACATTCACAAAGTGATGCAGAAGGAAAAAAAAATTGGAGCAGTTTATTTAAAATACAGGATGCACCCAGATAGCCTGACACCTGCTTTCTTCTGCTGCATGTTGAACATTATTATAGTAATTTGGATGTGAAAAAGTTGTTTGGCGTGAGAAATTACTGCAATCTTTGTCAGACGTTGTACATCCATAGCCACACATGCAGGTTCTGATGTCGTCTTTGCCTGAGCCCGAACTGCTCTGAAAACATGGGCAGGACATAGAGGTGTCCTAATTGCAAGCTGTTCTGTCATTACAAAGAGTGCTTAGAAAGGCATGTGGCCCTGGCCTCTGAAAAGCAGATTGAATGTCTGACTAAAACTTTGTGTGATGAGTGTAAATGTTACATGGACAAAAAGCATGAGTGCAAAGGGCGGCAGTGCAAACAGTGCTATGGGAAAATCACAGATGTAAACAAGCACTGGTGATTTGTGTGTCAGAATAAAGAGCCTGAAGAAGGCGAGGGGTACATTTTGTATGATTTTGAATGTGTGCAAGAGACAGGAATGCATGTGCCCAACTACATTTTTGCAATGGAGCTAAAGACAGGGGGAGAAAAAAACCTCAGAAAGATGCAGGCAAAAACCCCAAAAGGGCTTGTAAAGCTAAGCCCAAAAAGCCAGAAAGCACTTGGGAGTTTAAGGGCAAAGAGTGTCTGTCTGATTTCATTAAGGTCTTTATGGATAAAAATTTCAAGCACTACACCTTCATAGCTCACAATGCCAAAGGCTACAATGGTTACTTCATTGTCTGCCAGTTATTGAAGGAAAAAATGGGTGTGAAACTAATCACTCAGGGCGGTAAACTCATGTGCATTGAAGTGACCAGGCTAGGTATCAGTTTCGTAGATACTTTAAACTTTTTGCCAATGAAACTTAGCAGGCTTCCACAGGCGATGGGCTTGAAGGATGCAAAGGTTATTTCCAACATTTTTTTAACACGGCAGAAAACCAAAATTATGTGGGGCCTCTCCCAAAGGTGGAGTACTACGGCGTTGAAAATATGATGTCCGGTGAGAAAGGACAGTTTTTAGAATGGTATCAGAATAACCACAATAAGGCCTTTGACATGCAGAAGGAGCTGGCCTATTATTGCCAGCAGGACGTAAAACTTTTGAAAGAGGCCTGCTGCCTCTACAGGGATGAGATTATGAATATGACACGATGGATAGACTGAGTGAAAGTAGATGGTGAACTCCAAAATGTAGTACGCTGCATAGATCCTTTCCAATACATCTCGCAGGCCTCCGTCTGCATGGCCATGTACAGGTTTATGTTTTCAGAACCGCAGACCATCGCACTTCTCCCCCTGGACAACTATCACAGACAGAAAAAGAGGTTTTCAACCCCATCTGTTTCAGTGGCTAAAGCACATTTTGGAGAAAGAAAATATTCAAATTCCACATGCATTACAGGGTGGGGAATTTCAGGTAGGCCCCTATTTTTTAGACGGCTATGCCAACATTGAAGGGGAACCTACGGCGTTTGAATGTAATGGATGCTTTTTCCATGTTTGTGTCACTTGCTACAATGAGAAAGACCAGAACCCATTGATGGGGACCACCTTCGGGTTTTTGAATTATCAGGCATTGCACAAGACCAATTATCTCAATAGAGAAGGGTTTACCATTGGGACCATTTGGGAGCACGAGTGGAGGGCTCTGTTAGAAACAGATGGGGAGCTGGCAGATATTTTTCACAGAATCCCACTGCCTTCTCCACTGGTGCCTAGGGATGCTCTTTCTGCGGGGAGAACTAATGCCATCTGTCTATATTACCAAACTAAACCCGGTGAACAAATATACTATTATGATTTTACCAGTCTTTACTTCTTTATAAACAAAATGAAGGAATACCCGATCAGACACCCTGAAATCATTCATGACAATTTACAACCCCTGTTGAGCTATTTTGGAATAGCCAGAGTGAAACTGTGAAGAGTTTGTGTTGGCCAGTCCAAAAACCTATGGGTACAAGTTGTCCGGGGGAAAGGTTTGCTTGAAGGTCAAAGGGATTACCTTGAATATGGCCAAAAGTGAAAAAGTCAACTTTGAAACCTTGAGAGATCTTGTTCTAGATTATGGGGCAAACCCCACTGGGGACACCCCTAAAACAATTGTGATACAATAGCGTTTTATTGTCAGGAACAAAAGCAAGTGGATGATAGAAACCAAAACCTTGAGAAAAATGCAGAAAGTCATTTATGATAAAAGGGTCCTCACAGAAAACTTTAACAGCCTCCCCTATGGTTTTTAAAGGTGGAAATGTGATGGAAGCAGCCCTTTTCTGTGTTTTTGGCAGGCCCTAGCAACTGTGGTAAAAGTTACTTTAAAAAAAAAACCTGCTGGATCACGCTGATCAAATGTTGTCTGTTATGCCTGAGAATATGGTGTGGTGCTATCGCTGTTGGCAGCCTTTGTATAAAGAACTGTTTTGTAAATACCCTTTCATCGAGTTTGTGATGGGTCTACTGGACCGGTTCAACGACAACTGTTTTTTTCCTCCTAATAAAATAAATATGGTTGTGGTAGATTAGTTGATGGACTCTGCCTGTGACAGCAGCGAAATCAAGAAAGCCTTTACCAAGTATGTGCACCATTGGAATCGTAGCATTATGTAGTTCAAAATGTTTTCTGTCAAGGGAAAAGGAGCCGCACCATCGCCCTTAACACAAAATACATGGTCTTGTTTAAAAACCGCAGGGATAAGCGACAGATAATGTCCCTGGCGCGGCAGATGTAAGGCCTGGTTCTTTCTAGAAGTTTTTGAGGATGCCACTAAAACACCTTACAGGTATCTGATGGTTGATTTAAATGATTCTACCCCAGATGCTTTTAGATTAAGAACCAGGCTTTTTCCTCCCAACCAAATGGCTGCTTACACTTCTAAAAAGAGCCAGTGGGAATAAAAAGAGATGATGTAGCAGTGGCCTCTTGTTAGCTCTCGAGACTGTGGAAGGGGAACATGTCTAACCACGTAAAAAGAAATTTGATTCTCTTAAAACTGCTTTTGCAATCCTCCCCACAGCAGAGACAAGCTATACTCTGCTCGGCCTCTGATGATTTAATAGCGGCCATTTCAGAAATTGCTCTGAACACCTTAAAAGGAAACATCCCTTTGACACAGCAACAAATTTGCATGCTGAAAAAGAGAAGCAGGATCATAAAAAAACTAAGTAACAAAAGATTGCCTCTTAAAAATAAGAAACAGCTGGTGAAATAGTTTGGTGGTTTTATCAGACCTCTGTTAAGTTTTGCTCTTCCTCTGATTACGGGGCTTTTGGCTATCCGGTGATGGAGCACGCAGAAAAAAACGTACCTGGTGCCCAAACACAAACTGGAACAATGAAGGGCCCCCCCACAACCTCAGGAAAATATGAGAATTGAGGCAAACCGCTTATTGGATGCTGAAATGATGGATATTCTCCAAAGCCCGGGGTTAGCAGAATATGATAAGGCTAAACTGTATGCATCCATGCTTCAGAATTACCTGACCTACGTAAAGCAGGGTGAGCTGGACAGAGGGAAATTAACCCTGTTTCTGTTGGAACAGACCCCCCTAGTAGCTGGATACCCCCTAGGAACCCCCACGAACCCCGACACAGTCATTCAGGAAGTATTGGATAATGTGCATGTGGCGGGCCAGTAGGGGGTGCTCCTGTGTTGAGCCACCCACCTCACTGCACTCGACCACCTTCCAGGCTCTGAATGCCTCCCTGGGGGTGCCTCACGTCTGGTTGACCCCCTTCCTGGAGCACACCTGCTAGCCTGGGGGGTTCCACTGCTACCACCCTGGGCTCTGGACTGATTCTGGCTCTGTGCACCCTGGGAAACATCAGCCTAGTAGCCCTCAAGGATACTTGATTCACTTTAAGAAGTTGGGTTGCTTCCCTCAGTCAGAAGCACAACTAGTGGTCTCCCTTAGTCAGCTGAACCAAGGGGACCACTGCATAATCTAGACCCACACCCTATAAGTCTCCCACAGATAGGTACAAAGGAGAACTTTATTGGTTACAGAGGGTAGGGTTAGAATAGACAAAACAATTATAGCAGTGTAAAATAGTTTATTTCAAAATGTAAAACTTTACAGGGAGAGCCAGTGGCTTTTAGAGACAGTTTTTCACTTCTTAGGCAGCATTGTTGGTGTTTCTTGGTCTGAGGCAGATGTTTCAGGTGTTCCAGATGATCATGATTCACAACGCTGCCCATAACAGAAGATGGTGCGTTCAGCTCGGCCATGGCTTTCATAAAGATGTCCCAGCCTTTAGGTGCATGTTTAGTAGCCCCGACATGAGTCTGAAGGGTTCTTCAGACCAAGTCAAGCATGTTAGAACCCTTGACGAGCATCCCTTTGTAGATGAAACCCCCTTGATCATCCTCTCCAAAAAATATCCTTGTTCTGGCTCAGCTTAGTGAGCAGGACTTTAGCATTTTTCCTGTATCGGGTATGCACGTTATCCAGTACTTCCTGAACGACTGTGGCGGGGTTCGTGGGGGTTTCTAGGGGGCATCCGGCTTCTAGGGATGTCTGTTCCAGCAGAAACAGACCTATCGCCCAGGCCCCCAAAGCAGACGTTGAAAATTTGGAAGATGGTATCTTTGTGCCATGGTGAAATTTGTCCTCAAGCATTTGCATGCACCACAGGGGTGTTAGCCTCCTGTGTAGACATGTCTGGTAACCACTTCCCCCACACCCACCTCATGCTATGTTAAAAGAAGTTTATTACTCTCCTGGTGAAGCTGGCAGTTTTGGCGGGGTGAATACACTTTTTGAAGCCACCAAAAATCAGAATAAGGTTCTGAACAGAAGGGGGGTGGCTGCTTGGCTTTCAGATCAGGATGCTTACACCCTACACAGACCGGCAAGAAGACATTTAAAAAGAAACAAGACTGCTGTTTCAGATATTAATGCACAATGGCAGGAAGATTTGGTGGATATGCAGCAGTTTTCCAAGCACAATGGTGGGGTCAAATTAATCTTAACAGTGATAGACATATCATCAAAGTATGCCTGGGCTGCGGGTCTAAACAACAAGTCAAGCAGTGAAATTGGTCAGACCTTTAAAACCATTTTTACAGAGGGCCGTGTACCTCAAAAATTACAGACTGATTGGGGAAAAGAATTTTGAAATAAGTATTTAAGCAAGCTGTTAAAACAGTATAATATTCACCATTTTTCAACATTCCCAGACACGTATTTCTTGCTATGACTTTCACCAATGCTTTGTCTAAATAAAACACTCAGCTGATGCTGTGTAAATAGAGCTGTTGTTATTTAAATGTGTGTATGTGTGTTTCAATTCAAACAGTCCTCTGTAGACAAAAACTTTACAGCAGTATAGAATAGTTTATTTCAAAGTGTGAAACTTTACATGGAGAGCCAATGGCTTTTAGAGATAGTTTTTCACTTCTTAGGTGGTGCTGTTGGTGTTTCTTGGTCTGGGGCAGATCCAAAGCAGTTCTTCCTACAAAGGCTGCCAACAGCTATAGCACCACACCATATTCTCAGGCATAACAGACAGCATTTTATCAGTGTGATCCAAAAGGTTTTTTATAAAGTAACTTTTACCACAGGTGCTAGGGTCTGCCAAAATCACAGAAAAGGGGCATTTCCATTGCATATCTATCTTTAAAAACCATAGGGGAGGTTGTTAAAGTTTTCTGTGAGGACCCTTTTGTCATAAACGACTTCCTGCATTTTTCTCAAGTTTTGGTTTCTATCATCCACTTGCTTTTGTTCCTGACAATAGAGCGCTGTTGTATCACGATTGTTTTAGGGGTGTCCCCAGCGGGGTTTGCCCCATAATCTAGAACAAGATCTCTCAAGGTTTCAAAGTTGACTTTTTCACTGATGGCCACATTCAGGGTAATCTCTTTCACCTTCAGGCAAACCTTTCCCCTGGACAACTTGTACCCCTAGGTTTTTGGACCAGTCAACACAAACATCTGCTGGGATTTCGCTGGTGAGCTCGCCTAAATAATCGCCTAGCAGAGGGTTCCAGTCTCCCTTGTGGCTCACAAATATCACAGAGTCTGTGTCATGGTACAGACAACGTTCTGGCAAGCTAACAGCTCGTGCAACTCTAAGCATGCATAAGCAGTGGTGAAACAGGCTCTAAAGATGTTTGTGTTACCAAAGACCATGTAACACTCTTGTGACTTTATTGATGATGAGGCAGCCTGCATGTCTTGGAAACACGCCAAAGATGAAATATCATACATGGGAGAAAAGAGGTAGCCAAAGAGTTCTTCGGGGTCTCTAATGATGCTGGTGATGGGCAGGTTCGTTCTCTGACTGAATTTACCCCACAAAGAATTTAGAAACAATTTTGCTTTTTGGCGCTTGGCAGGATTGGGTTTGATATGCTCGGGGCGTAAGGTCACGCCTTCTTTTTGCAAGAAATTGACCACGTATCTCTCTTGTTTTTCTTGGTCGGTCAACCAGGCGGGGTAGCTCGAGCCTTCCTGCTTCTGTCAGAGGTGCATTCTTATGTACCATGAAAAAAGGGTGCTAGACTTCTCAGCAAAATGCCAAAGTTCATAGATTTGAGCTACTCTGTACTCCTTGGAGATAGCTTTATTCAATTCTGGTGTGCACCACGTGCTCAGGAGGGCCATCTCTTCATCTGTATGATCGCACTTTTGCTGTCTTGTTTCTGCGCAGAGGCGGCACAGCATGAACATAAGTTTCCCGTTCACCCTAGTGGGTAGCACAGGGAAAAAAAGGTTTCGCAGTGGATACAGTTTCACCCTGGTTATTCCAAAATAGCTCGACAGGGGTTGGAAATTGTCATGAGTGATTTCAGGGTGTCCAGTTGGGTATTCCTTCGTTTTGTTCATAAAGGGGTAAAGACTGGTAAAATCGTAATGGTGTATTTGTTCGCCAGGTTTAGTTTGGTAATATAGACAGATGGCATTAGTTCTCCCCCCAAAAAGAGCATTCCTAGGCACCAGTGGAGAAGGCAACGGGGTTCTGCTTAAAAAATCTGCCAGCTCCCCATCCATTTCTAACAGTCCTCCACCCTTGCTCCCAAATGGTCCTAACGGTAAACCCTTCTGTCTTGAGATAATCGGTCTTCTGCAATGCCTGATAATTCAGAAACACGTTAAATTCAAACGCCATAGGTTCCACATCAATGTAGGCATAGCCGTCTAAAAAATAGGGGCCTACCTGAAATTTCCCACCCTGTAAGGCATGTCGAATTTGAATATTTTCTTTCTCCAAAATGTACAATAGCCACTGCATAGATGGGGTTGAAAACCTCTTTTTCTGTCTGTGATAGTTGTCCGCGGGGAGAAGCGCTATGGTCTGCGGTTCCACAAACACAAACCTGTACATGGCCATGCAGACGGAGGCCAGCATGATGTATTGGAGAGGATCTATGCAGCGTACTACATTTTGGAGTTTACCATCTACTTTCACTCGGTCTACCCACTGTGTCATTTTCATAATCTCATCCCTGTAGAGGCAGCAGGCCTCTTTCAAAAGTTTTACGTCCTGCTGGCAATAACAGGCCAGCTCCTTCTGCATGTCAAAGGCCTTACCGCGGTTATTCTGATACCATTCTAAAAACTGTCCTTTCTCACCGGACATCATATTTTCAACGCCGTAGTACTCCATCTTTGGGAGAGTCCCCACATGATTTTGGTTTTCTACCATGTTAAAAAAATGTGAGAAATAACCTTTGCATCCTTCAAACCCCATTGCCTGTGGAAGCCTGTTAAGTTTCATTGGCAAAAAGTGTAAAGTATCTATGAAATGGTTGCCTACCCTGGTCACTTCAATGCATGTGAATTTACCACCATGAGTGTTTAGTTTCACACCCATTTTTTCCTTCAATAACTGGCAGACAATGAAGTAACCATTGTAGCCTTTGGCATTGTGAGCTATGAAGGTGTAGTCCTTGAACTTTTTATCCATAAAGACTTTAATAAAATCAGACAGATACTCTTCGCCCTTAAACGCCAAAGTGCTTTTCGGCTTTTTGGGCTTAGCTTTACAAGCCGTTTTGGGGTTTTTGCCTGCGACTTTCTGAGGGTTTTTCCCCTGTCTTTAGCTCCATTGCAAAAATGTAGTTGGGCACATGCATTCCTGTCTCATGCACACATTCAAAATCATACAAAATGTACCCCTCGCCTTTTTCAGGCTCTTTAATCTGATGTATAAAGCACTGATGCTTGTTTACATCTGTGATTTTCCCATAGCACTGTTTGCACTACCGCCCTTTGCACTCATGCTTTTTGTTCATGTAATATTTACACTGATAGCACAGAGTTTTAGTTAGACATTCAATTCGCTTTTCAGAGGACAGGGCCACGTGCCTTTCTAAGCATTCTTTGGAATGACAGAACAGCTTATAATTAGGGCACCTCTGTGTCCTGCCCACATTTTCATTGCAGTTCAGGCTCAAGCAAAGATGACATCGGAACCTGCATGTGTGGCTATGGCTGTACAATATCTGGCAAAGAAGAAAACACAGGGGTCATATGGGGAAGCATATAGACTGGGTGGGGCTTGCAGCCTAAATCCCATCCCTTCTACTCATTCCAATTGGTTCAGCATCATTCTTGGGAGGTCTGAGGCCTCTGAAACCCCCACCAATTGGTTGGGGATGGTGGGACAGGTTGTTAGAGGGGTCACACCACCACCCTGCCACCCATAGGCCACACCTGTGCTCCAGCGAGGGCTCGAGTAGTCTGGGACCTGATAGGTCATAGATTCATAGATTCATAGATTGTAGTGTCAGAAGGGACCACAATGGATCATTGTGTCCAACCCCCTGCCCCTGGCAGGAAAGAGGACCTAGGTTGGGTGACTATCTATCCTCTTCTTGGAGACCTCCAAGCTAGGTGATAGCACCACCTCTCTTGAAAGCCCATTCCAGATCCTGGCCACCCTTACTGTGAAAATTTTCTTCCTAATATCTAACCTAAATCCACTCTCAACTAGTTTACACCCATTATTCCTAGTCACTCCCTGGGGCGCCCTAGTAAACGGTGCATCCCCTATTCCCAATTGACCTCCCCTAATAAATTTATAGGTGGCCACAAGATCTCCCCTCAGCCATCTCTTGTGAAGGCTGAAGAGATTCAGCTCTCTCAACCTCCCCCCGTAGGGTCTATCATGAAGGCCACTAATCATGCAAGTGGCCCTCCTCTGGACCCTCTCCAGATTCTCCGCGTCCCTCTTGAAGTGCGGCCCCCAAAACTGGATGCAGTACTCCAACTGTGGCCTGACAGGTGCCGCATAGAGGGGAGCATCACCTCCTTTGATCTATTAGTCATGCACCTGCTAATGCAC
>NW_005843161.1:207228-211794 GCF_000455745.1 Alligator sinensis | reverse complement strand
TAGCATTTTCCCAGGAATAGAGGTAAGACTGACTGGTCTAAAGTTACCCAGCTCATCCCTTCTCCCTTTCTTGAAAATGGGCACCACATTGGCCCTTCTCCAGTCCTGAGGGACCTGGCTGGAGCACCATGAGTGCTCAAACATCTGTGCCAGTGGCTCAACTATGACACTGGCCAATTCTTTCAACAGCCGTGGATGGAGGTCATCCGGGCCTGCTGACTTGTACCCATCCAGCTCCTCCAGGAGCTCCTTAACTATTTCAGAACTAACCGTAGGCGGACTGGTGCCATGTGGACATCTGTCAATGATTGAGGTGGGGGAATTGGCTTCCTCGGTACATAGAAATACTGAAGCGAAGAACTCATTGAAGAGTTCTGCCTTTTTTCCCTGCGTCAACCACCAACTGTCCTGATTCATCCTGAAGGGGCCCTATGTTGCTCTGAGCTTTCCTTTTGCCCACCATATACCTGAAGAAGGACTTTTTATTGTCCTTGATTGTTGAAGCCAGCTTGAGCTCAAGCCCTGCCTTGGCCTGTCTAACCGGTTCCCTGAAATAGTGCACCAGGGAGATATATTTCTCCTTGGTGGCTGCTCCCTGCTTCCATTGCCTATACAGCTCTTTCTTTGCCCCCAGACTCTCCTGGAGTTCCCTGTTCAGCCAAGGGGGGGTGGGGGAGAATGCCCCTTACCTCCCTTCCTGCATAATGGGATAGATTCCTTTTGAGCCCCAAGGATCACTCCCTTGAGATACCTTCAACCTTCCTGGACCCCCATTTGCTCTATGTTCTTGAGTTGCATCCCCTCACTAACTAGCCTTCTAAGCTTGCTAAAGTTGGCTCTTCTGAAGTCCAACAC
Organism: Alligator sinensis; assembly: GCF_000455745.1. Classification (NCBI taxonomy): domain Eukaryota; kingdom Metazoa; phylum Chordata; order Crocodylia; family Alligatoridae; genus Alligator; species Alligator sinensis. The sequence continues at coordinate 210,939 of NW_005843161.1, read as the reverse complement.
CTTAGCCCCACTAGTTACTTTACCCAACCTTCACTGGATAGTCAACTCGACCAAGTGATGGTCACTATCTCCCAGGCTACCATGAACTTGCATGTTCCCCATGAGATCATCCCCTGTTGCTAAGACCAGGTCAAGCAAGGCGCTACCCCTGGTGGGACTAGATACCACCTGGATTAGGTGCAGGTCCTGCACACAGTGTAAGAACTTCCATGAGCAGCTTGTTTTGGCTGTCTGTTCCTCCCAGAAGATATCTGGGTAGTTTAGATCTCCCATGACCACCGCCTCCCTCGCCTGTGTGGCATCTGCTAGCTGCCTGGAGAATACATTGTCTAGCTCTTGATCCTGATGAGGAGGCCTGTAGTAGACCCCCACAACCAAGTCCTTTTCCCCTGCCCCTCCCCCGGATCCTGATCCACAATGCCTCGGTGTTCCCCTCCTCCACCCCCGCCTTAATAGTGGAAAACGTATGCTGCTCCTTAACATTGAGTGCTACCCCCCACCTTTTTCCCCACTCTGTCGTGCCTATACAACCTATACCCCTCAATGCCTGCTACCCAGTCGTGTGTAGAATCCCACCATGTTTCAGTTAGTCCGACTAAGTCATACTGGGTGCTAGCAAGCTATAGTGTGAGCTCCTCTTGCTTGTTCCCCATACTCCTGGTGTTTGTATAAAGACATTTTAATCCCCCAAAGGGGGCTCTTGGTGCCCCTCAGCCTTGATGGTGTGTGTTCCTTTTATTACTTACCTGGTGTGGTCTAGTGCCTTGTTTATGGCTTACGAACCCCTTAATACTTACCTGGTGCGATCTGGCATCTTGTTTGTGGCTTACCAGCCCTGAGCTCTCTTTGACCACCGGTTCTCTGACCCCCATCGAGCCTAGTTTAAAGCTCTTTGGAGGAGATCAGCCAACCTGCGGGCGAACAGATACTTATGTCTGGGAGGTCATAACTGTACCACGTCATCTAGGGCAGTTCTTGCAGCATGAGGGGTTGGGCTTTGGGGGTCTGCATGGGATGTCCTTCTGATGTCATGCGCCATGTGGTGTTGGAGTCACACACCATATGACTGGGGGGTGGAGTTGCTGATGTCATGCACCACGTGACTGGGGTCAGGGGGCGGGGCTTGTGACATCACACACCATACAAGGGGAAAAGGGGGCTAAAGGGGTGGGGCTTCCAGTCCTGCCCACCTGTCACATTTGCATTGAAGGGCAGTGAGCCTATATACCACTCCTGGTGGTAATGGTGCTGTGGTCAGAGAAGGGGTTGCCTAACCTTCCCCTGTCTATACCTGGGACCTTATCTTTGAGACCTGTAATGCCTCAGTGAAGGTGCTGCTACTACAAACACTACCAAATGTCTACACGCTCTTCACTTGAGATGGGATATGTGCATGATGCAGGAAAAAATCCAGCCGGTGATAATGAAGGAAAGCTGTAATATGTCCTGTTATTTCACCAGAAGTTATCTGTAAAAAATCCTCCTGGGATATTACTGTCACAACCCAAGGGTGTGATTTTTGTTTTTGTGTGCACTTTGGCACCACTGAATTATTTTCCCGCCAATTCGTAGCTTTCTTTGCAGTGTGCATTTCTTCTTTGCAGCACAGAAATGCACTTTGCAAAGAGTTCCCGCCATTTGTATTCTAATTCGAGCCCCATTATTGGCTTGCATTAAATTATTCACATGTGGTGGCTAGTGATTGGCTTGCTAGACGTATAAAATCTGAGTGGTTTCTGCCCAGGAGAGAGATCTCCAAGAATCTCAGGAGGATCCTGAGAACCCCGATTCTGAGAATTCCGGGAGAAATCCGAGAGAATTCCGGCAAGGAGTCCATGATTACCTCGTGGACTTCTACGTAAATCTCGGACTGACTGGTAGCCTAATCAACTACTAAGAGCCTCTCCCTGTGCGTACTCTTCCCTGCGCGCAAAAGGACCCACAGAGCCTAGCAAACTTCGTGTGAGTGACTGAATAAAAGGATCCATGGAGCCTAGCAAACTTCGTGAGAGAGACCCGAGCTTGTCATAGTCCTCAAACGAGGATTTAATTGGAGCTGTGCCTGGGAAACTGTCCAGCCTACACCGCGACCATCTTCGGTGTAAGTAAACAATCTTGAATCAACCATTACGCGTCCGTGCCTAATTCTAGTGTGTCACCCGTTCTCTCCGATCCAGCGTGCCCGGGCTGCTGGCCACAGCCCGCGCGGAGCGAAAAGGGCCCGGATCGCTCCTGGCCCGCACATGGCAACATGGATGGGATCGGGAGGAGGCCCGCACAATTATTACTGATTCCTGGCAATGGTAGATATGTCTTATCACCCAGGAAGTGGGATCTCAGATTTCCAGGCTCTCTTGCATCTGAAGGAAATCAAACCCCTTCTCTCACCATAGCACTGTTACCATCGGGTTATTGGCTAAAATGTTGGAGTACTCTTCCGCTCCTCTCACTGTGCTCAAGGCATTTGCTTCAAAGAATATAAATCTTGCAGCAGACAGAGAGCACACAGGAGTGATGTAGAGTGTGTAGACTAATGCTTATGGCACTCAGCAGGACTGCCCCAATGATTCCTTCCTAACAGTTAACAAGTCTGATTCCTGTTCTTCTCCAGGTCCTACTTAATTACAATAAATGAGTGGGTGTGAAAGCAGGGATCAAAACCCAGGCATCTCCTTTTCATGTTATTGCACTAAACAGCACCTCCAGCTATGTTAGAAAAAAACAGTGGTCAGAAACTCAGGCTCCTTCTTTCTTGCTGCCCTTCTGGCCCCTGACTCTTGCATCTTTGCCTGCAAGGTAGCTCAGCTTTTACAGAAAAGGTGACAAGTGCCTCTTCCCCAGTCTGTTACAGAGCCTAGTGCAAAGGTCAGTCTTGAGGGAAGGGAATATGAGGATTTGACTTCCCTAAGATGCAGGAGGACCCAGAACCCAGGTCCCACATTTCCTGAAGGAATACTTGAATCTGTCCCTATATGGACTACAGGGCCAAACAACTGTGGTCCCCTGCCCTGCCCAGGGTAATTTTGGGGACCTGTTGCAGGCTGAGTCAACACTTCCTCCAACCCACAACAGCTCACTAAGCCTCCCTTTTTGGGATTAGGCTGTGGGAGGATGAGGAGTTTGTGTGGGTGCAGACAGGTGGCAGCTTCAGTAGGGCTTCCACCAGTGCCACCACTGGGCCACCTTCTACCCTTTAGCAGCGGCACCCTAGGTGCTGAGGTGGCAGTGGGAAGGTCCATATGAGTGCTGCAGGGACCCCAACCCTACCAAGTGGGGCAGTGGTAGCAGTTGCCAGAAGGAGCTGCCTCCATCAGGGCTGCTGGTAAATTGATTCTGGCCAAAGAGATGTCCCAGCCCCACTGCACATCTGGGGGTGGAGAGACATATCAGGGTCAGATAGCACCTGAGCCAGGCAGGACTGATGGACCCACTGCAGGCCAGACAAAGTCTCTCCACCTATCCTGGGTGATATTTTTTCCCAGCCCTGCTCTAGCCTGTTGTGCAGAAGGGGCATGGCAAATGTCACCCAGGAGAAGCAGAATTAGATAGATGCTCTGGGTATCAAGGGAATGGAGATGCTGGATGGCAAGCTTGCATCAGGGGATGAAGCTTTGGACTAGGCCAGGAGTTCAGGACCACGTCCCTGTTTGCCAGTGGTTAACACAAGACACCTTCTGTCCTGCCCATGTTGCACTGCCTCCTTTTCCTGCT
>NW_005843161.1:198804-207100 GCF_000455745.1 Alligator sinensis | reverse complement strand
TGTGAGTGGGAGGGGAGGGGGCTTGTCCTTCTGCTTTGACAGGAGCCCTTGAGTCTATGTCCCCTCTGCCAACTTCCCCCACACTGACAGGGACTGCTGCTGTTGAAACTGCTACTCCAGCTGCAGCATCTGTGCCTTGCAAAACAGCACCCACCACATCATCTTCTTGGCAGTGCCCACTGGGCCCTGCAGGTTCAGCTCTGGTCTGCTGTCTTCTGATGCCGGGGAGGCAGGAACACGGGGAGGGGGTTGGAGCCAGGGCCAAGGCCAGGGCTGGTGCCAGATCAACCCCATCTGCAGGGACTGGAGACTCCCACCCGCTTGGCTGGCACTGGGCTGCCCTGGCTGGCTACAGTGCTGCTGGTTTCTGGGGACTGTCCAGGGTGCAGACCAGTGCAGGCTGCCCAGCAAGCCCTGTTAAGGTGCCTTAAGGCATCCACACGTAGATGCACACCTATATTGCCCTAATGCACCTTAGGCTAAAGTGTATTGTTTAGATTAGGCCTGTGCGAGTCAGCAGTGATCTGATCTGGCTTCATATCCGGCTGCTTTGGATGGCCATGATCTGATCCGGAGTTCCAGACCTGGTTTCCGCCTCGGAGATCTGTCCATAGGGTACAATGGGGAATCAATGAAATATTTATAACTTTGTTGTTTCTTGTCTTATTTGGATGAAACTTGTTGGGATGGTAGCCTCTGCCAAGAGCATAAAACTTGCCAAGTTTCAAGAAGATCAGTGCAGGGGTTTGGTGGGATCTGTACCCCATATTCTTGAAAGCCAAACTCATGTCACGGCTGTGTGTCACACCACAGGGGGGTCAAAACTGCAGGGCTGGTGGCTCTTACTGAGGCCACAAAGCCTACAAAGTTTCAAGGAGATAGGTGCAGGAGTTGGGGGGAAATACCCCTCAAGCTATGGACAAGCAAAACTCGTGTCATGGGTGACACTGCGTGTGTTCAGGTGCAGCGGGGTGACACCTGCAGGGGTGGTGGCCCCTGCTGTGATGCCTGCAAGCTGTCGAGGAGATCAGTGCAGGGGGCCTCTGGGGCCCCGCACCCCTAGCTGCTTACTGGAAAACTCGTGCCAAGACTGTGTCTGTCCTGGGGCAATTGATTGTCTGTATTGAGTCTTTCCTCTCCTTAGCCTGGTTTTGTAGGTGCTAATTGATACTCGTTAAGTCGTTATGTAGTAGCTAGGTCCTGTGTATTGAGCTGGGCCCTGAGTCCCTGGTCCCTGAGTGAATCATGATTGATTGATTGGTAACTGGGAACACAGCAGCTGAGCAGCCAGGCCTGCAGCAGTGTCTCCCTCCCCGCCCCAAGACAGACACAGAGAGTCCCACAGCACCCATGGCACCAGTTTTGCTTGTCCGCAGCTGGTGCGGCAGTTCCCCCCAAACCCTTGCACCAATCTTCTTGAAACTTGGCAGGTTTTGTGGCCTCAGTAAGAGCTACCACCCCTGCAGTTTTGACCCCCCTGTGTTGTAACACAGACGTATTAGGAGTTTTGCTTTCAAGAATTTGGGGTACAGTTGCTCCAAAACCCCTGCACTGATCTTTTTGAAGCTTGGCAGGCTTTGTGATCTCATCATAGGATACCATCTCTGAAGTTTTCACCCCACTATGTTGTAATGCCTAGATGTGATATGAGTTTTGCTTTCAAGAATTTGGGGTGCTGTTCCCCCCCAAACCCCTGTACCAATCTTCTTGACACTCGGCAGGCTTCATCCTCTCTGTAGAGTCTGCTTTTTTTTTTTGTCTGATTTGGATAAAATATTCAGGGTGGTAAAGTTATAGGTATTTTATTGTTTCTCTGTTATACCCTATGGCCGGATCTCAGAGTTGGCTCCAAGGTGGATCTGAAGCGCTTCAGGAAGCTGAACGAGGCCAGCACTTCGACCCAGATGTGCTGCTTCACACCCTGAAGTATCCAAAGCTTCTCTGGATCCAAAGCTCTGTCTGAAGCCTTGCACAGCCCTAGTTTAGATGCATGCAGATTCATATGTAGATGTGCCCATTTTTAACCTGAGATGACATGAAGTGGTATATTAATGATGAAAAGGCCTATTAATTATGAAAGATAGGCTAATGTACAGTAAATCTACTACTTATGTTTAGAAGTAGTAGATTTACTGCGCATTAACTAGTGCATGTGTAGATGCTCCCCATCAGCCAGACCACAAGGGGGCCAGTCTCCTGCCAGGGGTAGAGCAATGTGGCTGTGAGTCCCTCCTGTCATGGGGCAGGGATGGCTCTTTAGCAATCTTTGGCTGGCCTTTACACCCCTGGGCTAGCTGAGGTCTGCCCCTGGCTACTGTGTGCTGGTATGGTGGGCATGTGCTGCCTGCAGCAGTGTTGCAGATCCCCACACCTCTGCTGGCTGCTCCTTGGCTCCAAGGTACCATGCCCCTGTGCTGTCGGCACATGCCAGCTCCAGCAATCCCACAGGACACTGACCTGAGCCTCAGGACCCATGCCTACAGCAGCCTTGCCTCTGGATGCTCTGCCCCTCTGTGTGGGTATGTTCCCAGAGTTGGTGGCACACACACTCTTTGGCAGGCTGAGTGGGTCCCCACTGGAGACCCCTGCCAGGCTGAGCCTGTCTTCCACCCCTCCACACGCTGCCGATGGATGCAGTTGCCCTGGTGCCAGAGACTTCAGCTCCTGGCTGCTGCAGGAGGTCAGAGAAGGCCAGGAGCAGGCCTAGATATGCTTAGTCCTATAAGGAGTAAATCTGCTCCCAACAGGGTGCATGTGTAGATGTCTTTCCATGGATTGTTTACTGTGCAGTAAATTATTGTGCAGCAAGGCTAAATAGCATTAATTGCATGTGTAGTCACACCCCCTGATTACTGGTTTTAGGAGTCTGACAAAAATGGCCAAGGTAAATGATGCATGGCAAGATAATACAATCATCCTAAATATATTGAAATGACAGGTGTGTCAGCTCATATATTTCAGGGCCAGCAGTGGTGTGTGCAGCACCACACTAAAGGTGGTTATACAGCATCTGGTCCAGCAGGTAGCGTGCAGGGAGCAGGCACAGAAGGACTTGCCACAGCACTGCCTTGTGCCATATCACATATGTCTTGTGCCATATCACTCTTTGAGTAAATATGGTATCTTTTATTAGAGCAACTAAATAGTTGGGGGAAATGCTCTTTGCAAGCTTTCGGGTAGAAACACCCTTCTTCAGGCAGAGGGAGAGATCTGCCTGAAGAAGGGTGTTTATATCTGGCCTCAGGCACCCTGCTCCTGATGCTCCCTGCTTATCCACAACTGGCACTGGCAGCCCTGGCTGGACTGCTAATGGGCTTGTGCAGAGCCCAAAATAAATTGAAACCTGAAAATAAGTTTTCTTTTGTTTCCCTATTGTCCTGAGGCAGCAGCTCTGCAGATTCCCCCTTCTTCCTCGGGGATTCACCCAGGGACAGCCCCTGCAGTTTTGGCCCTCCCCATCTGGCCGCCTGCTGCTCTTCTGCTCTTCCCCCTCATCTCCTCTCCAATGTCCCTGGTCCCCTGACATTCTGGCTGCTGACCGGGCTCCTGCCTGCTCAGGTGGGTTGAGTGCTGGGAAGGAAACTGCTAGCTCTCCATAAGCAAGGCACAGCCTTGGGAAAGGGATATGGAAGCCCTGGCAAGGGAGTGGGGCACCTGGGTAGCCCTACTTCCACCCCCGTCCTAGTAATGGGGTTGGGGACCCATTACAGTCGTATAAAAAATATCTGATTTACCCAAAGATCCTTGTCAGCCTATGTCCTTTGACCAACACAGCTACAACAAACAACCCTATGTCCTATGGTTATAACCAACACCCCTGCAGCCATATCACATACACATTTCCAGGCCAAACATGTTAAGACAAGAGAAAATACCACAAGTGGAAATCTCCTTGATGTGCCGGGACAGCTCTTTTCTCTCTGGCCAAGCTGAGTTGTGTTGTAGCTTTACAATCACACCTATTTGGAACAGTTCCTTTAAAAAAATCTAATTCATAAAGAGGGAAGGGAATCGCCTCAAGACCAGGTCCCAGTGGGACCAAACTTTCTTAGGAACTAATTGACCACCTTGGCATCAGAAGAAAAACATCCAGCTGGTGATACAAAACTTATCTAAGCACGTTGGATGAATTTATCCTCTGGAGGCATCCCACCCATAATGTACAAGATTCTCTTGTTCAGAAAAGCAACAGTGTGTTACACTATTTAAACTAATATCAATAAAGAATGGGTGCATACTCTATCTCTCCCTGTCCCTCTCTCTCTTCTGGGTGAAGAATAAATTAGGAAGCATTAATATCTCATATTTCTTGGAATCATTTTCCCACTGTTAGGTGAGTTTCTCCTTTTGTATTTCTATGTAATATGTGATATTCATTTTGAAATATTATAAAAGCAGTCATGGGGAGTTCAGTGTGCCCTCTCTACTTGTGAAAAAACTGATTTTTCATAAGGACCAAAAAAGAATGAGGTGCTTACTGCAGGTTTTTTTTATTTTTATTTTTTTTACTATCCATGAGATTACACATGTAGGGCATATATATCTTTGAAAAGAAAGGTCAACCTATTCTTTTTTAATAATTCCCCACATTCCTGAATTCAGAAACAAAACCAACATGCCCTGGACTTGCTCTCAGTTATTATTTTTATTCACTTTAGCTGAAAACCCTGCTCTTCCACTCAGATACTTTGTGTGCCCTATGGTTTTAATATAACTGTCAGTCAAAGACTGAACTTTTCCTCCTCTAATCAGCACTTTTGGAAGTCGAGGTGATCTCTTCTTTACGACACTGAAGCATTGTACTTTCTTCCTCATGTCACACACTGTATCGCCAGAGCTCCCTTGACAGGACTTCTACTGCTTCATCTCTATCCAGGCTATGTCAGTTTGGAGGATGTTAAAATGCCTCATCTCTACTCTGCCACTCAGTGAGTGTCACCACACTGGTTGTGATTATTCCAGTGTGCAAAGGAAACCTTCACTGTGGTCAAAAGTGGCAGGGGCAGACTTCAGTTTAGATATAAGGACTTTTAGGGTCCAGGAGGTTCATGTTGTAAGACTGGAGTGTTTTGCAGCTGTGACAGTCAGGAAACGTCTGAAAGATGAGCCTTTTTTGTGATATCTGTGATTGGTTGTGGAATCGTCATCCTTCACGGTTTTTAAGATCCAGCTAGACAAAGCCATTACAAAGATAAAATGCTTGGGGTGCTTCTGCTTTGAGCAGGGCGTTGGATGAGGAAAACTCCTGAGGTGCCATCCAACATTCGTTTTTTATCAGTCTTTGCTTTGACTGACTCTATAGGTGGGAGAATACAGCACCACTCCAGGCTTTTACAGTCAGTCCAATAACAGACATCACAAAAAAGCCCTGCCTCTAAGAGATTCGTTCAAATTCCTGAAAGCAGCCGAGACTGAGCATCCTGTTTGGTCCAAGAAAATCACTGAAGACTGGTAGGGTACAACATATACATCTTCCACAGTCTCCATCACTTTGTGGTGTTTCAGACTTGAAAATAAAGGGTAGCATGAACCTAGCATTCACACTCCCAAAAAAAGAAAAAGGAGAGGAAAGGCAAGGGGGGGAGGTGGGGATGGGACGGGATGGGATGGGAGGGGAAGAAGCTTCTGGCTCTGTCAAATCAATCAAAGAAAAGCATTTCAGAATCAAAAGTCTGCTGCTAAGAATGCCCTGTCCGTTCCCCTCAGCATTTGCCCTGCTGCAAGATGGGAATAGGAGTGGGAACCCAGGGCCTCTCTGTTTTGGAGCCGTGTCCATCTCACAAGTCTATCCTCTTTCAGGCTCCCTTCCATCCTGGCACCACATATTTTTCATTGTTGGCTGCCAAATGGACCAGCTTGAGGAGAGGGGTGCTCGGTTCAAATCCCAGCCATGTGCCAGGGACAAGAAATTGAGCTCTTCCCCCCACTAGACCAGTGTTGTAATGATCTTGCTATTGGGCTACTGGGGGGGAGAGCCCTCCCTCTCCAGTATCAAATAGGTTTATTGATCTCAGTTTTTCTCTGACTGCACTGTTGGCAACTGCTGTGCGAGGCTGCACCTACATGGGAAACCCAATCTTGCCTGCAGCATAGCATAGAATCTCCAATTTGCACGAATGCCAAAAATGCCACTTGTGCAGCTACTTTTGGACATGTAAACTATCCTTAGATATACTAAAATGAAACAGAATTTGATTTGGCTGCCAGTTGTCCTGAAGAGGCTGTAACAGGACTTGTTACATCCAAGGGCAAACTGAGTCCTTCAGCGGCAGCTCTATCAGGAAAAGTGCTTGAGCATAGGTGCAAATCATTAGAAGTTGTCTCAGTATAAGAAGGGTTTGTGAAGAACTGGTCTGAGTTTTTATTTTTTTTTAATGCTGTGTAACTATGATGAATACAAACCCTCCATTCATTTACAATGCCCATATCAAAGAAGTAATGGCTATTAATCTCTCAGCTGTGACCTAACATTTCCATTGAAATAGCTACTGTTTAGATAGTATGAAGCTGTATCTTGTGAAATACTTCAAGTATAGCAGGTAAGGATATTGTTATCATAATCAACATCATTATTATTTTGGCTTTAGTATTTTAGTGATGCACTGCTTTTAGCCCCCAAAACTAAACCAAAAACAAAACCTAAATACACTTTCTTTCTCCCCAACCTTCACTTTCTGTCCCTTTCTCCCCTCCCACTTCCATAGTTATCTCATTGAGAATATGTGCAATTTCCTTAAACTCTTTGTTCAGCCATCATCAGGCAGGAAGTAGGAGCTGGATTGTGTTTGAAGAAAAAAGACATGAATAAACCCAAAAAACTGAGAAACCTTTTCTCTTTTTCCAGTAGTGACAGTCTCCTCATCAAAAATCCATTTTTCCTATAAAGGTATATACAGATCTCCTTACTCATAAATAGAGAAGTACGCTTTCTTCGTGTTGATGGTTTTATTTATTTAGATATGCATTTCTTCTTCTAGATCAAAGGTTTGATGAGCATCTGGACATGGGGAACCAAACAACTGTAAGCTATTTTGTTCTGTCAGGTGTTTCCAGTGAACCGCAGCTTCAGCCTTTTCTTTTTGTGGTGTTTCTACTTATATACCTACTAACTGTGGTGGGGAATGGGGCAATCGTGGCAGTGATAAAAGCTGATCCTCACCTTCACACCCCTATGTATTTTTTCCTATTCCATTTATCCTTCCTTGACATCTGCTACTCTTCAGTCACAGTCCCAATGATGCTGCAGAACTTTGTGAGAGACAAGAAAACCATTTCTCTCCATGGCTGCCTTGCCCAGATGAGCTTAATTCTTCTGGTGGCCTGTACAGAAATTTTCATGCTATCAGCAATGGCTTACGATCGATATGCTGCCATCTGTGACCCACTGCATTATGGGGGGATCATGACTAAGCAAATCTGTATAAGACTAGTGGCTGCTGCATGGCTAATTAGTGTATTATATGCAATGATAAACACTGCTCCTGTGTTACATTTACACTTCTGTGGGCCAAAGGAAGTGAACAACTTCAGTTGTGAACTTCCATCTCTACTAGAAGTGTCCTGCACAGCAATCATCACCAGTAAGATGACATTTCTCACTTCAGCTATGATTGTAGGTTTGACCTCATTCTCCATCACCTTGGTCTCTTACATCTGCATCATCTCCACCATCCTGAGGATACGCTCTGCCAAGGGTCGGAGTAAAGCCTTCTCTACCTGCAGCTCCCACCTCACTGTGGTTGTTCTGTATTATGGGGCTGCTTTGTTTAGATATCTGAGACCAAGTTCTGCCTCTTCAGTGGTTCTTGACAGACTCTTCTCCATTCAGTACAGTATCTTAACTCCCATGTTAAATCCAATCATCTATAGCCTGAGAAACAGGGAGGTAAAGGCAGCTCTGGGGAATTTACTGGGGAAAATGCAAGGCATTTGAAAGTATTTCAACTAGGGGCGCACTGACAGAGAGTTTTGGGGCCGATACCGATGGCCAATTTTTAATGAGTGATATTGGCCAACACTGATCTGATTGCTGACATGCAGGCCATCAGCATGGAGAGCAGCATCCGACTGGTAAGTTTGTTGGAGAGGAAGGGGCAGTGGGTGGGGGGGGGTCCAGACCAAGGCCCCCACAGTGAGGAAGGGAGTAGGATTGGTGCTGGGGCAGGAGTAGGCACTGCCCAAGATAGGCAGGCATGGGACAGAGCTGCAGGTCACCTGGGGGGCTGGGGGTGGGTGGGAATCCTGCCACTGCATGTACCCTGGGAGAGTATGGGGGGGGGTGACCCCAGATCTGAAC
>NW_005843161.1:189835-198765 GCF_000455745.1 Alligator sinensis | reverse complement strand
TGGCTTCTTCCTGGCTGGTGGGTTGGGCTGAGGCTGTGCTCTGGGTGGGTGGCAGTGGCACTGCAACTAGGGCTATGGTGAATTCTGGGGTAGCTGCACTTCATCCCATAGCCCCCCACATTGCAGCACCATCGCCACCTGCCCCAAACACAGCCCCAGCCTCCCCCCCCACAGGGAAGACCCCAGCGCTGCCCCTGGCCCCAGGCTGCAGCAGCAGCCTGCCCTTACTGCATGTATAGATCTGGGCGGCACACACTCCCATGTCCTCCGGGGTGTGTGTAGTGGAGAGAGCCACCCCACCCATCCCTTGCCACGCCCCCCGAATGAGCTGTGGGTTCACCTCGCACTGAGCCCTGGCTGGACAGCGCCTGCCTCAGCTCCAGCCCCAGCCCCAGCACCAGCCCCATTCCCTCCCTCACCGTGGGGGCGCCGGTCTGCCCTCCCCCAACGCCCCTTCCCCTCCAACAGACTTACCACCCAGATTCCGCTCTCTATGGTGCCAAGTTGTGCTCCTGGCTGCCTGCATGCTGTGCTGTGGCTGCACATGCATGCAGCATTTATTGGCAACATTATCGGCCACATCAGCCAAAAAAAGCTGATTGCCAATAATGTCAATTTTCCTTTTATTGATGCTGATACAATATAGACTGATGTACTGGTGCACCTCAAATTTCAATATTTGAAAAGAATGTTGTAGGCTAATGAGAACTGAGTTTTAAAATATTCTGATATCATGTAAGTGATTGACACTGGCGTTTACTCTATAAGCAATTAAGTTCTTTAACCATAAGAATGTTTGTACTGCTATGGCCATTCTTATATCAACCTTTTTTAAAGCACCATAGAAGCAGAGAAGCCTGAAAGGCATGAATGCTGCTGAATTAATCATAGACAAGAGTGTATTAAATAATTCACCTTTTCTTTTCCTTGACTAAATGTGTCTAATTCCATTCTCTTTGAGAACTGTAAGGCTCAAGCTTTGGTGATTTTTTCAGAAGTTTCTACTGGTAGCTAATGTGGCTCCTTTTTTAACGTGACAACCATTGTGATATTATGACTAGGTAACTTATTCTTTGTTGAGTGATTCAAGTCCCTGAACCTGGACAATGAATCTACTTGACTGTAGGATACTTTGAAGTAGAACACTATGAAACCTGGGTTCTCTTTTGAATTTAATCTATAGGTTTAAGGTCAGACCATTCAGACACCCAGGGGATGTCTATACATGCAAATAAGGGTGATTGAATTTAATGTGCATTAAGGTAATGAGCATTAACTTATTTTTGGCAGTGTATGCACATGCAGTGTGTGCACTAACTAAAGTTAGTCCCAAGTCCTTCCAATCCTGCCACGTGCCCCTGTGAACACCCAAAGGAGTGCTGACAGCCATATTGAAGCCAGACCCAGCTGCCAGCACTTGGCATCCATCTTGGAAACTCTAATCTCTGGCCAGCTTCTTCCCTGCCCAGGAGCCGCATGCCCAGTTTTGGAGTAGCACAGAGCATCTCCCTCCTTTCCCACTGTGCCTCCCTGCACGATGGCTGCCCCTGCCCGTGACTCAGCCAGTGACTCCCAGTGCCCTGCAGATTCAGCCTAGCCCCTTCCAGTGACCACCAGCACCCTATGCTCCTCTTGGCCATGGTGCTAGCCCTGCTGGCCCCAGCATACCACTCCCCTGATCCACCTAGGCCCCAGGACTGCCATACACCCAACAATGGGGGCCAGGGCACTGGCTTCAGGAGGCCCTGGCTGAACCCCTCCTTCTGCACTCCCCACTCCAGCCTACCTGGCTCAGCACCAATGGACCCCCACCCCTGCCCACCTCCAGCACCACCCTCTAGACATACACATGGGTAAAACAAATAACTTTATTGCCCTCACAACCCCGACTGCCATCCCTTCCCCTCCCCGCTCAACAAACAGCCACCTTCTCCCTCCCTCTCTAACACAGTGCCCCTCCACCACCCTCCTCCTCACCCACCACCAATAAAAACCCCACTTCCCAGTGTCAAAAATATTTACAAGAGTCTCAGTCTTCAGGTCGCGGAGTGTGGGGCGGCTGTCCAAGTGCAAGGCCAGCATTTCCCTGAGGTCCTGCAGCTGGTCAGTTTGCCTCTTCACCCACACAGGCTCAGGGAGAGTGGCAGGGCTGGTCCCAGGCAGGTGGCAGGGTCCAGGAGCAGGACCAGGGGCTGCAGCAGCCAGGAGGTGTTGGACAGCCAGGACCAGGTGGTAGCCAGTTGTGGGGTGGAGGGTGGGACTCAGGGGCCCTGTAGGGCCATGGGTGGGGGACAGGCAGTGGGGACAGGGTCATGGCTGCCAGGGCCATGACAGTGACCATGGCCTGGTGGTTGGTGTCCCCCTGCTGCCAGAGCAGTTCCATGTGCTCCCTCTCCAGGGCCTCCATGTGAGCCCAGTGGGTAGCCAGGGACTGTGGTAAGCCAGCCAGGTGGGGTGGGTCCAGCCAGCAACTGCCCAAACCCCCACCCCCATGCACTCCCCTGAGGATGGCAGCATGCGGGGTGCTGGTTGCAGGTAGTTTGTCTCCTCCACCCCCTTCCCAGGCTGGACAGGCTAGGCTGCTGGCAGCACCTGTTGCTGTGGCTCCAAACCCTGCTCCCCTGCTCTCCTCCTACAGGCCAACTGCTCTGCTGCACTGCTGCCCAGCACCTGGGCTCAGGGTGCGCAGGGTTCCTAGACAACTGGGTGAGGGACTAGCCTTGCCCTTGCCCTCCTTGCTGGGGCCTCTCCAGGTAGGAGCCCCAGGGATGGGCCCCCTCTGCTGCCACTGCACCCTGAGTGTGTCCCTGCTGCGTGTGCCCCGGGTGGTGCATGATGAGCTCTTTGTGTAGGCAGTGGGGTGCTGAGCCACTACACCCTGCTGCTGCTGATCCTGTTGGTGACCCAGGCCCACCTGTATTCCTGGTTTGGGACCCTGAGGTACGATGGTGCAGGGAGCAAGCCCGGGCTGCACTGAAATCTCTGCTGTGGCCTCAGGGACAGTCTGTGGCAGTGCCATGTGTTCCTGACCCAATGCTGAGGAGGACATTGCTGCCAGCATTGTTGCATTCATCTGGGTGTGACAGGCCCATGCCCACCCAGGTCTGGGGACATGGGCTGCTTAATACAGTTATGAGCTGCAACCCACCTCTCTGCATGTTGGGGAAGGGGGTGGGGGAATCCAGGGCCAGTGCAGTGCAGGGGGCTGGGCAGAGAGGGGGATGGACAGGGGCTGGGACCAGGATGGGGCAGGACTTTCCTTGTGTCTGGGGCAAGTGAGTCTGGTGGCTTAGCACTGGACTCCCCATCAGTGACAGTGACCAGCTCTGCCCAGTGTCCTCATCCTGAGTGGTGAGGTGGGCCGGTGCCTGGCCAGGAACTCCCCCAGGGAGGGGCTGGCACTGGTGGCATCTTGGCCAGCTGCTTCTCATGGTGTATCTTGGGGTGCAGAGCTGTCAAGTCAGTCCCTGGCTAGGGCTCCCTGAGCTGCTAGTGGGTGCAGGTGGGAAGGGCAGGGAGGTGAACACCTGAGGGACATCTCTGGGGAGATGTCACCACCGGAGGGGTCAGGGCAGGGGCTTTCTCCCCTTTCCCCCCTGCTGGTGTAAATTGCAGGATTGTGGCCTGGGTCCTGGGGTGCCAACATTGGGTCAGTTCCTGCATGAAAGATATGGTCTTGCAGGCACAACTGGGCCAACAGTTGTAGTCAGTCATGGCCACCCACTGCGCTCACAAGGTCTTGATCTTGATGTGGCACTGTCACACCATGAGGAGTGGCCTCTCTCAGGCATCCCGCCTGATGGGACCTCATAAATGTGGATGCTTGAGTGCCTGCCCTGCATCAACTGCCTCTGGACCTGCACATCCCTCCAGAGAGCCACAGAGGCACCAACCTTCTGCTAGCTCCAGGTGAGGCCCCAGGTGGAGGGTTTGGGCATGTGCACATGGGCAGGGCCACTCCTCAATGGGCAGGAAGGGGAGGACATGGTGATGTGTCCCGTGCCGGCTCTCTGGGCCCCCGTGCAGCTGTTCCTGTGAGGCTGGCTCTGGAGAGCTGGTAGCAGTTCCCATCACAGGTCACAGACAGAGACTGGGAGCCACATAGCAGATGCAAATGTGGCACAGGACCTGCACAGGAGACAGTGCTGGGGGTAAGCAGCAGCAGGGAGCAGGTGCTGGCTGTGCTGCCAGAGATAGCCAGGCAGCAGCCCTTGGGGATCCCTGGGATGGAGAGGGGGGGACACAGGCTGCAGCCCTTTGCAACAGACACCTGTGGCCAAACAATAGCTCCATTTCTTGGACAGGACTAGCAGCAGGAGCCTGGGTCCTGTCCAGGGGGCACACAGGGCCTTCAGTCCTCAAAGGTCCTGGTGTGTGTACCCTGGGGTGCAAAAGATCTACTGGCTTTTAAAGCCTGCAGGTAGGGGCTGCCACAGAGCATCCCTGGCTGGGGGAAGGAGAGGTGCCCATTCCAGGCTGGGGGAAGAGGCATTGGCACACCCGGGAGGTGGCTGAGAGCACACTGCGGAGTGCAGTAAGGGCGAAGTGGGAGGCACCAGGGCCAGGAGGAATGGGCCGAGTGCCGTGGAGCTACCATGCTGGCAGGGAACCCCTGAGGAGGGGTGAAAGCCAGAGACTGCACTGGGCAGTAGGACAGGCAGTGGTGTGGGGCCAGGGGGCTACAAAAGCACAGGGCCTGCAAAAGGTGGAGAGCTGAGAGGGCCAAAGCGAGCGACGGTAATGCTGGCAGGAGCGACCCACACAACCCAGCCTAAGGTCAGACGGGGCTGAGGTGGGAAGGGCAGGGGACCCAGAGAGGGGCCACACAAGATGAGTGCCGTAGTACAGCTGGGAGCTGCCGAGCCTGCGAGGCAGCTTTTAAAAAAGGGGAAGGCAAAAGACACCAGTCGGGGTCTGTGGGCCTGGGAGGCTAGACCCAGAGGCCCATCAGCAGACGCTGGCCATTTTCTGTTGTTGTTACTCATAAGTTTCCTGTTACCTCAAGGTTGAGGTACGTTTAGTTGTGACGGCCACAGCCTGCAGACCAAGGATGCTCTACAAAGAGCTGATGGCCAGGAGGTCGCCAACCCTGAGGGACAAGACTTTACAGATGAGAAGGTATTATCTATAAGTGAGACTTCCAGATAGTGATGTCCATCTCGGCCATGGATGTGGTAAGGGTGGGGTAAAGGGGAGGTTGGAAAAAAAACCCCAAAAATGGTCCCCTGACACTGCCCAACATAGCCATCCCTTGCACTGTCTCCGTCTCACCTCTCCTGGCCATGGCCATCTGGGACCCTGAGGTACGATGGTGCAGGGAGCAAGCCCGGGCTGCACTGAAATCTCTGCTGTGGCCTCAGGGAGGAATTCAGGCCATCTGGTCTCAGTTAATGCAGTCTTAAGCCACCCTGTCTCCTGAGGTCACCCTAGGCTGAACCTAGTTATTGGAAACCACTCGGCATTATGCATTCTTATCCCCTGTCCAAATTAAAGGTTTCCCCAGGTCCCCCCAAAGCTGCAGATGACAGCAGGTGCAGCAAGCTAGCCCTAAAGGCTCCCCTTTTACACTGCCCAGCTTCCACCCACCACAGTTCCTGATGTTCCCCCATGCTACAGCCTGCTTCTTGAAAGCTGTTCCCCCAAAAAGCAAACAGCTCCATCCTTTCTCTCCATTAGAACAAACTTCAGAAGTGCCTAAAGGGCAAAGCTACTGGGTTCTTGATCAACCTTCCTGCCCCTCATTCAGAATGACAACAGGTTGAATGTAATGGCTTGTATTCCCCTTAGTTTCCCCAAGGGTCTTGGTCTCTGAAGAAAACTCAGATGATTTCAACAGTTATTTAGCTCCAAACCCAAAGGAGATCCCAGATGCAAGATTTGGATTTCAGTTACTCAGAAAGGACCCACTCCAATGCTTGCTGACATTAAAGATGGCTCTCCCATTGAATTCTGTTGCTGTCAGAACAGCCTCAAAATTCAAAATAACCATACTCATTTCAGCATAGTTACTCCATATTTACTCCATCGGTAACAATGCACTGGTGGTTGTTACATTTAATGCCAAAGGGCCTGAATTTGTGCTCAACATTGGATTGACACAAGTACTAATTTCCACTGAATCACTGAATCACAGACTGGGGTGGGCAAAGTGACAGATCTGGCTAGAAGATGGGCTCTTTCCAAGCAGCCCCTGCCCATCTTGCTGTGGCCGATTTTCATGTGGACCCCAGTTGCGGTGGTGCTGTGGCAGTTCAGGGACAGGGTTTCCATAAAGACAGGCCCCAGCAGGGCTAGCAGGGGATGCAGCATGGTGGAAAGCTCCTCCAGATTGTGGCTGGGATCCTGCAGTGCTGACAGCATGGTCTGGAGCTGGGGCAGAGTCCAGCATTCCCTCCAAGCTGCACGGCTGTGCAGGTGCACCTGGCAGCGCAGCATGAGCACACCACACAGCTTAGAGGGAACGCTGGCAGAACCGCAACCCTACCTGGGATGTGTGGGCAGCCGATTACAGCTCTGTCCTGGTTCCAGACCACTCTGTCACCACAAGATCCCAGCCCCGGAGCAGCTCCCCCCACAGCCGCACACCCTGCCAGCAATTCTGGGGCCAGTCTCCATGGGAACCTGAGACTCAAACTGTCACAGCCCTGCCAATCCTGGGCTCTCCATGGAAACCAGCCACAGTGATGTGGTCAAGGGCTGCTGAGAAATGGAGATCGCTGTGGACCAAAACCGGCCTGCAGGCTGGACTTTGCCTACCCCTGTTAAAGACAATAATGAGGCATCTCTAGCAGGGGTCATGCCCTGCAAAAATCCTGCTGGAGAGCAAAGGGGCAGCCAAGGAGGGGTGCCATTGAAAGCTGATGGGGTGGGGGCAGGGTGCTGAGAGCTGGGCAGGTGTAGCATTGCAGGCAGGAGTCTTATCTACTCCATGGACTCAAAAGAAATATTTCTGATCTGCTACCAATGCAATGTGGTCCTCACATCTTTCTATTCTGGTGCCTCACTCACTTCCCCCAAATCCTTTTTTGAAAGTAGATACCTACAGGTATGACCGTATATTCCCTCATAAGAGCTGCCCTCAAATAAGATGAACATCTTGTTTTTTGGAAAGGCAGAAAGAAGAAAAAAAAGATTTTTTTTTCCAGAGTTATGTACAAAAAGATCAGGGACAGAGATGGATAAAGCTTCAGCTCACTTACCCTCCTTTTCCTGGTCAGGCAAAAGCTATATTTTTTATCTTTTCATTTCTGAATTGTCACCAGCTTTTGGACAAAAGCTGAAACTTTAGCTGCTGCTGAAGACTAGGCTCCACAGGCATATCTAGGATTTTGATAAGAGCTCAATACAATGCGTAGGGCTATTAAATTGGACACCTGGATTAGCTAACAGAAAACCAAATGGCAAATAAAGGATAGCTTTATTACTGGAGCAGCTTTCCTAAGGATTAAACTATAGACTTCACCTGCACTGCAGGTGTGGTTGAGACCAGCCGGGACAGTTACACTGGGTATTTTTCCAGTATGCACACCTGTGGTGAAAGGGGTCTGCACAGACGTCACCAGGGTGCTGCTCAAAGGGCGACTCCCAGGGCTCCAGCAGTAGGGAGCCTTGTTGGCAGCCCGAGAGCGGCTGTAGCCGGCTAGGCTCTGGTTTCAGGCAGTGCAACACTTCTGCGTTGTACTCCACCCTGCTTTTTCAGGCATGGGTTTTTTTGACATCAGGCTCTCTGGGTGTCACCTGCCCCCCGACACACACACACACTGCTAATGTACTGCGTGTGCAGTGTGCATGTGGTCTGCACTGTAGATGGGTCTGTGGCACCGCATATCACATGTGCGTGCTATCTGGACTTGCACTTTGTCTCTCCTGCTCCCCCAAACTTGTGCCCTCAGGCCTCAGGTTCAAGACTTCATTTCTCTGCTGGTATCTGTTCACACCTTGTATCCAGATGCAGCCCATCAGGCTGAGCAGTTTCATGTTGTAGAGTCATGTTATGCCAAATACAATATTCTAAAATAATCCCATTGCCTTTCTGGGGGCTGTCCTGTCCTGTGCCACCAGATGAATTTAGGCACCAGAAGTTCTTTTCACACCTGGCATGCTGTATGGAAGTGAGGATTGCTCCATGTTTCCCCATCACTCTTGGATGCACCAAGGAGTGAGAGAGATGCTGATGAGAAGGGAACCTGGGAAGTCTTAGCAGAGCTGCCAGCGCTCTGGTTACTTATGCAAAGAATCCTAACAAACGCTCCAGTTTACAAGGAGCCCTGATTGCAGGAGCTGGGCTGGTGTGGCTGAATTCAGAGGATGGAACTGAAGGCCTACTGTGAAGGCCTTTCAGAGGAGACTAGACCTGGCTGGGGTCATCTGCCCCCAGCGCTCTTTCCTTCCCAGGGCAGGAGGTCGGACTCAGTGATCTACTAAGGACCCTTCCAACCATAAAAATCTATGAAATCTATGAACTCCTTGCTTACCAGTGACCTGGGCATGAATTCACCATGGCAGAATGTACTGAAGAACAACAACTCAATGATACAGGAGGTCCTTTTCAGTCTTATGTATCTATAGTCCTTCCAGATTTTAGAAAAAAAACATCTTCATCTCTGTTACTCTGAATTTGTTATTGGATCCAACTTTTGGGTAATCTGACTCTCAATCTCCACATTTTCTAGATTCCTGACCCCAGTTCCACCAATGTTAGAAAAAGAACTCAAGTTTTCTGACTTTCAGGACAGAACACTATTTCTGGCAACTGAAATATTGTCAGTGTGCCCGCCTTTGCTCCATTAGGCGTTCCCGAACGGCCGTTGCCCGGGTGGTTGATCTGGTTTGTCCCGGGCCTGCGAGTGGACCCCGGAGGGTACTTCGGCTGACATCAGAAGACCTCCTTAACTCGCTTGCCACGACTTTGGATGGATCCTCAGTGAAAA
>NW_005843161.1:176476-189758 GCF_000455745.1 Alligator sinensis | reverse complement strand
GGCTTCTCCCTCTGTTCTTGCTGCTTCCTCTGCCAGCTCCTCTGCTGGCTTCGCTGCCGGCTTCTATGCCGTCTCCTCCGCTGGTTTCTCCACTGGCTTCTCTGCCGGCCCCTTTGCCGGCTCCTCCACCGGCTTCTCTGCTGGTTTCTCGGTCGGCTCCCCTGCCAGCCTCTCTGCCGGCTCTTCCGCTGGCTCCTCTGCTGCTGCGGCTCTCGCCGCTGCCGCAGCTGCAGCTGCCCTCGCCGTCTCGGGCTGCCAGATGCCGTGGGTGCGCGCTTCTGGCCTCGGGTTTCCCTATGGACTCTCCGATAGCCTGCCCCCTTCCTGCTGCCCTCAGGGCTGCCCTTTATTTCTGCCGGGTGGTGTCTCTTGCTGACATCACCCGGCCTCAGCTGAATATGAGCGTGGCTAATGAACCACGCCTATGGTTTTCCAGAGCGCGCTGCCCTGCTCCTACTCCTTCCAGCTCCTGTGGACGGTAAGTACGTGCTTTCTTCCCCTTCTATTTTGGCCCACAGTTCCCCTATAGCCCCAGCGTCCCTGGGACAGTCAGCAAGCCCCCTAACTCACATGAACAGTGTTTGAGTTTGATTCTATTCCCCACAATAAACCTGCCAGTGCCCCCATGCTATGAAAAGGAGGGTTGAAGGTTGCCTACAGGTGGACATGGCACCAGGAGTCACCCACAATCATGAGCACTAGAGTTCAAAGACCTGCCAGTGCCCATGTCCAAGAGAACATCACTTTAATGAATTCCACTGTCCCATAAATGGTGCACATCCACCCTGTATGGTACTTGGGTAATACTCTGATAGAGGATTTTCCTCAGTCTGAACAATAAGAAAATGTCTTCTTATTTCATGGTTTCATAGCCCATCTTGTAGGAGCCA
The DNA here is from genome assembly GCF_000455745.1 of Alligator sinensis. Lineage (NCBI taxonomy): Eukaryota > Metazoa > Chordata > Crocodylia > Alligatoridae > Alligator > Alligator sinensis. The sequence continues at coordinate 188,868 of NW_005843161.1, read as the reverse complement.
AACCCCCAAACACCCAGCCTAGCTCCTCACCAGCTCACTGCCCCGTCCACTGCTGCTGCTGCCACAAAACTAGGTGAGGACTCAGTGGTCATGTCCAGACAAGTGAGCATGTGCCTGTTGTGGCATCTCAAAGCAGTGTGAGATGCTGCAAGAGGCATGCTAGGAATTAAAAAAAATGTTCCCCATGCTGCATATTTGCAGTGTGGACTCAAAGTTTGATACCAGGAAATCCCAGTATCAAAAAAAACCCCAAAACCAGAGGAGAAAAGCAGCACAGAGTACACTCCTGGAGCATGCCCTGAAGCACTGGAGGCTGGGTCTTCCAAAGAGATGCTCTAGCACCCGGCCAAAGCCTGCCACTTGTGGATTAGATAGAAGTGAGGCATGGCTGCAGCAGTGGTTCAGACCCAGGCTCTGTCCCCAGCAAGTAGGGACATGGGGGTGGGAGAAGATTGGGTGCGGGGATTGTGGGGGCTGGATTGTGGGTGTGGGGGGGACTGTATGGGAGGGGTGGGTCCCCCACCTATAGTATACAGCCCTCTCCACAGTGGCAGCAGCCAGCAGTGGGCTGTTAGGGCTTTCATGGACTGCTGCAGAAAGAGTCCCAGTGGCACGTGGTACCGCCTGCGACCCAGGGACTACACATAGTGCATGAAGCCAGCTTGGCCCGCTGACATGAGTCTTCAGGCAAGGCCAGGCTGGCCCCATGCCAAAATCCGGGGCTCCTGGCACTTCATGCAGGAGCCATGTATCATCAGGGCTGGGCCAATTTCTACCTCCATGGAGCCAGCTCAGCCTGGTGGCACATTTCCCAGCTCCATTTATTGCTGGCAAAAGTGGATATCTGCCTCTTGTCTCCCTTGGAAGGCCTCCACAACCAGAGGAACCAGCTAAAACGTTTCCCCCAGGCCACTACTGAGTTTGTTACAGATACTACTGTGATATCAAGCCACAGAGTGGATGTCTGGCTTTTGTCCCTCCCAGACTACCCATTGCAACCAATGCGGAGGTCCCCCCGAGATGACACTGCTATCACTTTCGGCCAAATAGACAGGATGCATAAGAGGGTGAGCAGTCAGAGCCCTCCAGAGAGATCAGACTGCAAGTGCCCTCCTTTTCCATGCTGCAGGCATGGGTGTGACTGGCCATGGCCAAGGTGCTGGATATTTTCCTACTCTGCATAGATGGTGTGAAAGGTATCTGTCCAGATGTGACCAGCACACTGTGCCCAGGGCTACCCGAAAAACCTCCTAGATCAATCTGACTCTGAATGTCCTCCTATGCAATTCCTCCACAAATAGCCTGCACATACTTCTCTACCATGCCTCTCTGAGCTGTCTGCAACCTTGACCACCTGTGAAAAAGAAAAGAAAGGCAGTGATTAGAACAGGGCCCAGGATGTCTCCTACCTTGCGGGTATTTAAGAGGAGGCTTGACAATTACCTGGCTGGGGTCATATGAGCCCAGTATTCTCTCCTGCCCAGGGCAGGGGCTCGGACTTGAAGATTTACTTAGGTCCCTTCTGACCCTATATCTAGGAATCTATGTCCTGTTGGAGACCCCAGAGTCATGGATCCTACTGCATGCCATACTAATAGATACTTCAGCCACCAAAGGATCTGGCTTCAGGCACCAGCTGGGCCTGGTACAGGATAGGAACGTGGAGATGTTTACCAGGCAGTCACCTTGAGTGAATTCACTGTGGTGGGATCACCTGTAAGATGAATTGGATGAAGGAACTGTGGCTAGAGCTGGGGAATCTGTCCACAACATCAGTGACCTTGAGGGAGGTGCTACTGATCACCATCATTTCCATGATGTATATGAGGTGCTGTCTCCCAAAGATGTAGGGGTCCTGCATGGGCTTCTTTACGTTAATGTGCATACCATTCATGGAGCGTGGGACATGGGGGAGATTTGGCAATTTGGAGAAACTCCTACCTGGTCTGTATCTGGGTAATAGGGCCTGCAGGGACGGTGATGTAATCTGGGGTCAAAAAAATGAGGAAGTCCAGGAACTGGCCTTGGACCCTGGAGTCTGTGGACTGGTTTATGCCTGTGGTCTGGGCCACAACCCTTTGGAGACAGCTTATGGCCATAATGGCTAAAGCAAGCAGGGCTGACCTCATCAAGCTCTGAGAAGGGGAAATCAGTGAAATATGCCTGCAGGATGCCATACAACAGAGTGCAGAGGTGGTACACGGGATCTGCTGTGAGGCAGTTGTCCTGTGTGTAGACATGTTCACTCAGTCCCTCAAAGACCCAGTAAGGTTAGTAGACATAGGCCTGGCTCTATTGCATGCACAGTTTGGCCAGAGCTGGGTCCAGGACCTGGCTTGGGGCAGGAGCTGCCTCTGGGCCTCACGTCACTGCTGGATGGCCAGCACTAGGGGTTGAAGGACCACATTCTTGTCTACTCACAGGTGTCCTTGCTAGCCCACTCCTCTTTACAAGTCTCTCCCTACTCCCTAGCTCTGTGCCCTGCTCTTCACCCAAAGGGCTCCCTTGCAGCTTCTCACCCCTGTCTAGCAGTGTCTTTGTCCTTAATACCTAACACGGCTGTCCCTAACCTGCACCTACACCCCCTAAAACTATCCCTCATCCTCCTAGTTCTCAGTCTTCTGTCTCATTCCCTGGTCCATCCATTTGGTCTTCCTGCCCCCTACCTAGTTCTCTGCTGTCTTTCTGCCTCCCACCCCTGTAACTTTTTTCATGCTGCCTGGACCTCCGTAACTCTGCCTGATTCTCACTCTACATCGGCCTGAGGCCACCAGGGCCACTTCTGTGTAATCTAGGGGAGAACTGGATGCAAAACAAGGTGGCAGCAGCACCTGTTCAGTCCTGCTAATTGAGGTCTTTGCGTGATTACGTTTTTTCTGCTTACCTAGATCTCAGTAGCCATTATAGGTCCCCATGTGGAGAACAGGATCATCTTGGGGTGTAAGTATGCCTAAAGAGATTACTTGGATCTTTCTGGAACATGCTCAGTTATCATGAATGTATCATGAATGCAACTTATTACAGCTAAGTTTTAGTTGGCCAGTGCAGTTAGCCATGTAAGGGTGATTCAGTTCTCAAAAAAGAGCAAAATAGAATCACACCTAGATGACTTGATAGGGAAATGGGAAGTATTCATCTCCTGTGGAAATAAGATCTGTCCCCCAGGCCCTGTGCTAACTGCACACTCCCTTTATTACTACAGTATTTGCACTATAACTCAGGAGTCCTGACTTCCCATTCTGTGATTTAGATCATGATGTTTCTATTGGAAAGGAAAATTCCTCACTATGGCCTTCTCCATGGCTCCCTTCACATCCTTGTTCCTCAGGGTATAGATAATTGGGTTTAACATAGGGGTGATAATGCTGTACAGCAGAGAGATCAGTCTGTCCTTGTCCAGTGAATAGCTGGAAAGGGGTCTGGCATAGGTGAAAATACTGCTGCCATAATAAAGCAAGACCTCAGCTAGGTGGGATGCACAGGTAGAGCAGCCTTGATCCTCCCCTGGGAGGAATACATCTTCAGTATCCTTGACACAATGCATACATATGAAAAGACTATGCAGAGAGATGGCCCTCACCACACAACCAAGCTTCTGGCAAGTATCATGGTGACATTAAATGAGAGGTCCCCACAGGAGAGGGCCAGCAGTGCTGGGATATCACAGTAGAAGTTGTTGACACCATTTTCACCACAGAAAGGCAGATGGATAGTGAAGACAGTGTGCAGGGCTGTATTGAGAAAACCAGTTAGCCATGCAATCACCACTAGCGTGATGCAGAGCTTCCTAGTCATGACTGCGGTGTATCTCAAGGAGTTGCAGATGGCCAGGTAGCAGTTAAGCAGTCATAGGCCATGGTGGCCAGGAGAATGCAAATTAAAAAAAGAAATATAATTGTGCTGAACACCTTGAGTAGGAGATACTGCTCATCCCTGAAGGAGGTGCAAGAGCATTTGTGGGATGGTGGTAGTGGTGTGGCAGACATCACAAAGGGAGAGGTTTCCCAGGAAGAAATACCTGGGGGTTTGGAGATATGGATTCATGTTAATGATAACTACGATGAGAAGTTTCCCCAACAGGGTGAAGATGTAGATGATGAACATGACCCCAGAGAGCAGGAAACACCACCTCTGAAGGGTGGAAAATCCCAGGAAGATGAATTCAGTTGGTGTGGTCTGATTCACACTAAGCATATCTTCATTTAGTGCTGCAAAGATCTATAATCAAGAAAGAGAGTAAGGACACAAGAATTTGCATAGTTTTTCTGGGTAACAAGTTGACCCAGGATGCTAAAGTGTGCTCCCCATATCCATTATAATCACTGCATCCCAGTACCCTGAATCCTTGACCTTGATCTAACCACTAGAACATATTTCCTTTCTAGACTTAGAATAAACCATAGGAGTTTCTTTGTTAAGGCATACTCCTCTCTCAGGACCAAAAGGACATTCCTAACTCCTGGTTCCCATTGTTTTAATGACTAACCACACTTTTTTTCTAGAACCTGGGGAAGACCACAGTAAAAGAAAGTCTAAACACTGCTTGCTACAAACTCATTGTAAATGATAATTAACTCTTATAATGGGGCCTAGCCCCATCACTGTGGGGAGGAGCACATCCAAGCTGCCTCTGGCCCAGAAAGGTTCCTCCCTCCCTGAGACAGATGCAGTGTCACTGTGGCCGCAGAGATCGCCAGAAGCCTGCATGGTGGTCACAGCTGCAACCAGCAGCCCCAGCTGCAAGCAACTGGAAGCCCAAGCACTCAGGCAGGGCAGCTTCTGCAGACACCGGGAGTTAAGAGCAACCAAAAACAACTGCATGGGGCTGTTCCCTGGTGAGGAGAAGGCCAGCATTGGGAGGAATGTGTGGAGGGCATGATCCCTGGGCAGATTTCCACGTGTCCAGCAGAAACCCTGCCACTCACCCAGACCTGGGTCTGAGGTGCTGGGGACACTGGACCCACCACACAGGAAGCAGATGGTAGAGACCATGAACAGCGAGCAGAATGGCAGGTGCAACCTTTTTTCATTTACTGTCACTAATGATTTGAGTTAACAGTTATGGACTCTGGGTGGGGAGCCCAGGGCCTGGGGGAAAGCCTGTAATTCCAGGGGAAAGCCTCAGGCCAGCTGCCTGAGGAGGCCAGGGTCTGGACCAAGGGATGCTCAGCTGACCTTCCGTGGTTAGAGTAAAAGGGGTCAGGGGTAGCAGTGCGCCTGACCCAAGCATGCCCAGCAATGCCCCTCTGCGGCAGCAACTACCTGGGTGGCTCACCCTCTACAGTTATAAACACAGAAAATGGACAGAAGATATGAGGAACAGATGGACAAAGGTACAATACTGTGTGTTGCTATTATTCCCTAAAATATGAATAGTTCTTTCCAGTTTTCTGATTACATTGTCTATATGTCCACTATGCAAAATACTACAGTCCACCCTTTCTTACTTTTTTTAAGGAATCCAGTGTGTGCCTTTGTAAATGACCACAGTCAAACTCACAGATTCATATTGGCATCCGTTAATTGTTCATCTCAGCTAAATCACAAGGGCCACACTAGCTCACAGACATTCAAAAAGAAACAATAATTTTATAAATAGGCTGTTTTACATATGTAATGGCTATTCCTGTCAAAAACATCTTGGGTTATTTCCAGCAAGATTTCATAAAACAGACCGATTGTATTTTCCATAAACATAGAAAGTTGCAAATAATTCAAGTGACTGACAATTCAGATAGACAAATCAGACATGCACATTCAGATAAATGGCAGGTAGTCTGATAGATTATGTTGATTCTTGTTTTTTAAGAAAGAATAAAATGTTTTAGTCTATTATTTTTAAATTGCTCTCTGTTTCCATAGTTCTGCCAAAGGACCTCCTTTCACTTTATGTTCATTCTAGTTAAATCCCAGGTTACACTGCCTCATATGTGGACAAGTACAATTCCTGGGTCAATCTTAGACATGCTGGCCATGTCTAAACATGTGCTTTACTGCAGGGTAGATTAATTAGCTGCTGAGTAAAGCATAACCATCTACATGTCTGGTGGTATTAGACCTTAGTAAGCACATTAACATTGCAGTACAGTACTATCTTATGCTGGGGTTATTTGCTGCAATTAAATGCATGTGTAGATACCAACTGTGGGCAAAAATTGTTCCTAGTCAGCCCAGCCAGACTGAGGCCAGACTCTTGCCTGCTGCTTAGCCACACAGCTCCATATCTTCAGCACCCTCATGCCCCAACCAGCCCTCTGCCACCCAGGGCTGACCCCCCGCCCCCCATGCCAGCCCAGGCCTTCTCCACTCTGGATAAAATTGCTGCTGTCCCAGGCACACGTTTAGATGCTGCACCTGGTAATCTACTCCAGCTCAAACTACTTCAAAATGTATTTTTTTCTCATTAATTGCACATGTAGATGTTCCCACTGAGTGTTAGCCAGATTGTAAAAGACCTAGACTCTGCTGCTTGCCTCATTAGGAGTTTTGAACTATTCTGAAAATTAAACTCTGAGAGAGAGAGAGGGAGAACAACACACACAGGAATGTAAAGAAAGTAATATAGTAAAACAGACAAAGAAATAAATTATTCATTAAATATAAAAAGACAAAAAGTAGGATGAGTCTCCTTTCTGATTTTGTTTTGTTTGGTTTTGGGGGTGGGGGGGGGGCTTCCCCCCCATACACAATGCAAAGTCCAAATTGTACTGGCATCCAGTAACTCTCAATTTAGCTAAATCGGAAATGCCAGTTTATATTTGCCAGTAAGTTGGCAAGTGAAAAATGAATAATATTCTACATACGCTGTTTAAGAAGGAAATGTGTCTGTCCTTAGAAAGATGGTAGTTTAGAGAGAGCCTCCCTTGAAGAGTTCACTCTCCATGATGCCAAGAAGTTCAGGCTAATTCAGTAAACAGAAAAGCAATCAAGTGGAGAGATGATAGAATCATAGAAAATTCGGGTTGAAAGGGATCTCGGGAGGTCATCAAGTCCAGCCCCTTGCTCAAAGCAGGATCATCACCAACTAAATCATCCCAGCAAAAGCTTTGTCTAACTGGATCTTAGCCCCCCCCGCCCAAGGATGGAGCTTCCACCACCTCTCTGGGTAACCTGTTCCAGTGTTTTACCACTCTCCTTATGAGACTAATATCTATCCTCAATTTCCCTTGCTGCAACTTGAGACCATTGCTCCTTGTTCTGCCATCACCCCCCACCCCCCGATAGTCTAGCTTCATCCTCTTTTGAACCCCACCTTCAGGAAGTTGAAGGCTGCTATTAAATTCTCTCTTGGTCTTCTCTTTTTTCTGGATTAAATAAGTCCAGTTCCCTCAGCCTTGCCTCATAAATCAGATGCCCCAGCTCTGGATCCATTTTTGTTGTCCTCCACTGGACTCTCTCCAATTTATCCTCATCCTTTCTGTAATGGGGAGCCAAAAACTGGACACAGGACTCCAGTTGTTGCCTCAGAAGTGCTGAAGAGAGGGGAAGAATCACTGCCCTCGATCTGCTGGCAACGCTCCTACACATGCAGCCCAGGATGCCGCTAGCCTTTTTGGCAACAAGGGCACACTGCTGGCTCCTGTTCAGCTTCTTGTCCATTGTCATCCCCAGGTCCTTTACTGCTGTGTTGCTGCTTAGATAAAGAAAGTTAAGAAGCAAAAGATGCAGGCATACACATAGATGGGAAGGTAAGAATATGTTGGTAGCTAGCTAGGCAGACTGACTACTGGGTAGGAAGTCAGTAGCATGATATTATAATATCCAATACTGAACAAGTTGAAACATTATAAAAGAAATGGAAAGAACTGGAGTATTTCTAACCTACCAGTTCAAAGAACTAAATGGTCCAGTTCCTGAATGTCTAACAACTAAGGTGTCTGCAGAAAATTTAAGTCATATGTTCCTTCACAGAACTTGGGAGAACTGATCGCCAGAGCTTTTGCTAGCTTTGCATGGATGACCAGGATGGAAAATATGCCATCATTTTATTCTCTGGTGAAATACATTTTACTGTAATGTATAATTCAGATTTAAATTATACTTGGAAAACTGTAACTTCCTTGTTGATGAAGTAGATTGTGGCAGGAGGACGCGCACACTCCAGTTTTGCTGTTACCCTTGACAATTTCTGCAGAAATCAACAAGTATTTAAGTTCCATTTGTGGGAACCAAATTTACCCAATGTACCCCAATAAGAGATCTGTTAGACCCTGACTCCATGCAATGCCTAATGACTGGATAGCAGCTGGCTGGTACACTCATTGGATTATCAGCTCTGTGGTTTATTGCATGACAGCACTCGGGACACTGGGAGCCAGAGTGAACCAGAGCATTCTTCTCAACAGTCTTTTATTAAGCATAATCTACACAAACCCCACCTTAATCCCTTCATATCCCGCCCCTGTTTACTGTTTACCTGCTTTACATACTATGATAACCCCTCTATGACACTTTATTTCCCCCCCTACTTTGGCGGCTGATGCCCTTTGTTGTTGCCAAGCAGTTGCTAGGGTTGTTATCAGTAGCACGTTCTTGCTGCTTCTTGTTGCCCTTTCAAGTACCCCTTTCCTGCACGTCTGTGACCCTCAGCACTTTTATCTTGTCCTATTCTCCACTACGCTAACAGGCTCCACTGAGGGGCTGTGACTGGATAAGGAATTAAGCATGGTTGGTGCCCAGATCCCACAGACTTTGTTTTAGATTAGGGATTCAGCAGCCTTATACAGAAAGATTTCTGCCTTAATATTTATATAAATGGGCCTCAGTAAGGTATACGTTCTCCAGGACACATACAGTTGATTCCTGGCTCTGGTCTGAGAGACCACTGTAGGTTCAAAATGCATGCACCCACAGGAGGCCTTAAATGCCTCTATACTAATGCTCGTAGTATGGGGAACAAGCAGAAGGAACTGGAAATAAAAAACAGTCCAAAGTCACTAGGAAAACCCATTGCCCAGACACCTGCACCAGTCCACTCTGGGGCACAGAGAGCTCCCAGCAGGCAGGACAGAGGAATGACTGGGACGACAGCACTGATAATAATCACAGCAATGCTCACTGCAACCACGAAAGGTGCCAGTGTCTGCTCCCATGAGGCCCTGCATAGACACCAAACTACCTTAAAAGCTATGAGCTGGTTAAAGCTGATCAAAGACACAGGAATTTTGTACTAGTCAAAATGCTGCCAAGGACAGTGAGAAGACAATGTGTAGAGAAAGAGAGAAGCATGATAAGGAAATCCTGCCAGTCCAGGTGTGTTTTTGCAAAGTGGATTTTAGAAAAATACCCAATGGTGAAAACCCAGTTATGCAGCTAACCAGTACTTGGCCCATAGCAGAAGTGATTGTTGTGGGAAAAATTAAGAATATGCAAGTAACCAAAGGCATCAGACAATTGGGAAGCAAAGACTCCTAGGTTGTGGGGCTGCTAGACTGCAAAGCCTCTAAATGCCCCAGCAAGACTCTGGACTGTCTGATCAAGAGGACAGGGAGCAAGACTTGCAGGCAAGGTGACTACTAGTGTGTTCATAGGTACGGGTGTGCGTGCGGCTGCTGAACAAACCTACACAAGTGCAAGGGGCACTCCTGCCTCTGGAACATTGTCTCTCCCCACAACCCACTGGTTCCCCAGTCCCAGGTTTCCAAATAACATAGTGATGATAAAGGATCTTCCCACCTGGTGCTGCTGCCAGGCCCAAGCTGCCAGGGGACAGAGACAGGTTTCCAAATAACATAGTGATGATAAAGGATCTTCCCACCGGGTGCTGCTGCCAGGCCCAAGCTGCCAGGGGTCAGAGACGGAGGCCCTGTCACCCCACAGACTGGCAGTGAGATCCCAGCCCCATGCTCTGGGGGTGAGCAGCCTGGCAGGCACCAGCATCTGGGCCCCTCAGTAGCTCTGCCCAGGGCCCGGGTACGTTACCTGGTCTAACATAGTGATGATAAAGGATCTTCCCACCGGGTGCTGCTGCCAGGCCCAAGCTGCCAGGGGTCAGAGACGGAGGCCCTGTCACCCCACAGACTGGCAGTGAGATCCCAGCCCCATGCTCTGGGGGTGAGCAGCCTGGCAGGCACCAGCATCTGGGCCCCTCAGTAGCTCTGCCCAGGGCCCGGGTACGTTACCTGGTCACCTGGACCTGCACTCTCGCTCTCTCAATGCTCACATGGGGCCTTTTGGCAGCATCTGAGCTCCTGGCTGCCTGTGCGAAGGAGACAACAGGATTCATCATGTGATGGGGGGAGCCAGAACCACAACCCTCTGGCACAGATCCACACTTCCTGGGCCCACCCGCACCAATGGGGCAGGAGGGGGGGGCTCTACCCTGCCCTAATACAGGCACAGGTAGTGGGATAGATCTCCGAGCACCCCTCTATGGGCTCACTGACACATGGTCCCAGCTGCTGGTGCCCCTCAGTCCTGACCCACAGCCCCCAGGTCCCCCCAGTGCTCCTGCAGCCCACCAGTGCCCCTCATTCCAGTCACACAGCCCCTGTCATCCTCCCCCAGCCCTACTAGTGCCCCTCACTCCTTACCCACAACCCGCTATGCCACCAGCCCTGTTAGTGCCCCTCACTCCAGACTTGCAATCCCTTGTAGCCCCAGCGGTACCCCTCACTCCCGACCCAACTCGCAGCCCCCTGCCTCTCCTCCCACCAGGCCTGGGGGAGTCGGGGATGGAAAACAGAAGAAACAGGCTGGATTTCACGGCAGCACTTCATGTCCTGCTGCAGTGTCCCCCTCCCCACCCTGCCCGGCTGGTGCAGCTCCCCACGGGGCAGAATTGCTGGAGATGCAGGGCAGGGAGAACAACAGCAGTGGAGCAAAGGCTGGACCAGACCTGGCTGGGCAGGGACTGCATAGACTCCCCTTCCCCAGGGCACCAGAGTGCAACCAAGCCCGGGGCAGCACTGCCCACCCAGCCCTGTGACAAGAGGAGCAGGAGAAGGGCGGGCAGTGGCAGGGGAGGAATCCCATGTGTGGGGAGACACAGACACAGGCCTGCGCGCACACAATTTACAACACTGCAAACTATAACATAGCAAATTATATGTGTGTGTATGTATAGATACACATACACACACATCTACATACACGCAGATGTATAGATGTGTGTGTATGTGTATACTTTACTGCGTTATGAAGTGTGTGCATGTCTGTGTGTACATGTCTGTGCCTATGTACATATAGGGATCGTTGTAGTTCTCTGGCCTAAGGCCCATGACCGCACTACATGGCAAATAGGCCTGTGTCCAGGGCATGTCCACTGGCTCCTTGGACTCATTTGAGGCATAAGAGTAAAATCAGACAGAAGGCAGGGCTGGTTTGTACCTTATAGACCTAGATCCCTTTATCTCTCTCTCTATAGAAAGAGAGATAGCACAAGAGGGAGGGTCATGGCTTCTGGATCAGACTTTTCCAGACCTGAATTGCTGGAGGCTGCAAATGAGAAAGGAAGAGTGGAGAAAACCCTGGTCAGACCCAAGTCACTCTCCCTTCCACCTTCCGCTCCCTGCAGCTGTGTGACACAGGGCTTGTGATGCGTCATTCTGTGACACGAGGCAATGCCCAGCAAGTAGAGCTATACAGGCCCCTAGGTGATGGGGGCCATTAAGGGCAGGTCACTGATCACTGGTGGCAACACAGAATCCAAACAGGGATGGGGGGAAGATCAAAGGTTGAAAGCATGAGAGCTGAGTAGAGTGCATCGTGCAGTGCCCCCTCCCCATGCATGAGTCCAAGGAGCCAGTGAACATGCTGTGGACAGAGAGCCACTTGACACATAGTGGGATCGTGGGGCTTAGACCCAGACAGCAACAGTTAGCACTGTAGGTACATACAGACATAGACATGTACACACGCACATCATAACATAGCAAATATATATATATAATTTGCTATGTTATGATATGTGTGTGTGCAGACGCCGGGCTATTTGGGGTAGGGGGTGCTGACCAGCCCACTGCAGCTCCCTAGAACTACGTGACCTGCAGGCCCAAATAGCTGCCGACCCCTGGCTTACGCCAATGTCCAGCATATAGAGGAGACAGTGGCAGCACAGACAGAGGAGAAAAGGGGAACTGAAACAGATAAACAGCTTAAAGCTGAGACAAGCGAAGAGCAGGGGGCAAGAAAGCATTATCCCTCGCTCCCCTGCAACTCTCTAAAGGAAGCTGGGAAACAGTGGCGCAGCCCTGCCGCAGACTGCGACAGGATGAGGAATTTCATGGGAAGCCTTCAGAGAAAGGATGAGACTAGGAGAGGCTGACAGAGGCTGTCAGGCAGGACAGGGTCACAGGGTCTGGGTGTTGGGCACATAAGGATGAGTGGCTATGTTGGCTACAAATGTCCAACTTGGGATCCTTAAAATTCTGGTTTATTAGGCAGATTGAAAC
>NW_005843161.1:172681-176330 GCF_000455745.1 Alligator sinensis | reverse complement strand
CTGAGGGTCACTTTTCACTGCTTTTTATCTGTCCTTGGCAGACTTTGGTGACTCCCCAGTTTTCAGGTTTGCCCAATCCAGGGGTCATTGACCCTCGTGGGACGGGTTCCCCCCCCTCGGTGGTTACTGGACGGCATCTGTCAGCCCCAAAGGTCATCTGCATGTACGTGCAGGTTTGGGAGTCCATTGATGAATTTTGAATAGGGCTCTGGGAGCGGTCGATTTGGAGATACTCAGCCCAAAAGTTGGTCCCCGGAGTTGATTAACTCAGGCCAGGGCTTCTAGCCCTTGATCAGTGACGTTTATAGATTTCTCGGTTGTTACATTGTGTTCTATTGAGTTCTTCCGTTGGTTGATCTTCAGTTTCCTTAGGTGTTAATTGCTGTCTGCTGCTACAGTGTTACACATTCAATCATTGATTCACTCGCTCTTTCAGGGGCCAGCCTGATACAGGGAAGCGGTGGTTTGATTCCTGCCCTTGTTAACATTGTTACAATGTATAACTTACTTCTGAAATTAAACACATTTAGTTGAAAGGTGAGGAGTATAAAATATAAGCTACAAAAGTAATGCCATGGCACACAAATAGATAAAAATACCAAAATACAAGGGGAGATACAAAATGCACACACACAAACTTTAAAACACAATTCCTTATCTTAAAGTGAAAGAAAGAGGAAGGAAGAAAAGGTAGAAGAGGAAAAACATATCCAAGGAGGGGAGAGCAACTGCAGGCAAGAGGAAAAGGGGCTTTCTGCTACAGCTAAAAAGGACTGAAGCTTGCAGAGATCAAAGTGCTCAACACCTCACCCAGGCTCAGGGAGGGCAAATACAAAGCCTGTGGGATCTGGGCCCCCAGGATCCAGCGAGTCAAGGGGAAGGTTGTTGCTTTGGGGGGATGCTACCAGGAGTTAGAGGCAAGAGCTGCAGTCACTGGAGGTGTCACCGTTGGAGCAGGGCATGTGGATGACATGCATCCAGGCAGAAGCCAAGGCAACTGCTGCTGCATTCTGTCCACTGAGCGTGTCAAAGGCAGAAACATGGTGACACTGGGATCCTGCCTCAGAGCAATGCCCTGGAAGCGTGTGTGCAGCCCTTGCTGTGCAACGCCGAGGGCCCCGGCTCATACCGCTGCTCTACTGAAACCCCCTTTATCGCCTAGCTGCGATGCCGGACGGGAGCCACAGGGCAACACTGAGCGGGGTTTCCCCCCTCCGCACCTTTATCTCCCAGCTCCATGCCCGGCTTGAAGGACAGGAGTGTGAGCCACAGCAGAGCAGCACTGAGCCATGTTTATTAGAAGCAGATACCTCCAAGCTACAATGCTGGGCATGAGCCACAGCAGGGCAGCACCAAGCACATTTTGATTTTCTCTGTCTTTAAATCCTGGCTGCAGTGCCCAGGGTGAAGCACAGGACAGTCTCACTGAGAAGATCCTTTTTTTTTTTTTTTTCCCCCCTAATACTCTATATTAGACCTGGAGGCATTTTTGCAAGGTGCTCTGAAGCGGGGTTTCTGCTTAACTCACTGGGACTGGACAAGGGGTTTCATGGGAGGCCTTCAAGGGAAGGATGAGACAGGCTGACAGAGACATTAGGGTGGCAGGACCTGTAGTGTTGGCTAGAGGAGGGTGAGAGGTTAATACGTGCTGAAGCTGGCAGAGGTCCAATTGCTCATCACCTCATCCAGGCACAGGGAGATGCAACAGCAAGTCTCCGGGTCTGGGCCACTGGCATCAGCCTTGCCCAGGGCCAGGCCACTGCTTTTCCAAGGTGCTCAAGTAGTTTGGAGGTGAGAGCTGCAGTTGCTGGAGGTGGTACCTTTGGATGTGTGCAAGCGAACAATGTGCATCCAGTCAGAAACCGAGGCAACCGCTGGCGCATTGTGTTCGCTGAGTGTGTCAAAGGCAGGAACATGCACTCACCAGCTGCCAGGGCTGGCTTGGATGTTTTCAAGAGACTAGTACATGCCCCAAACACCTTTTTGAGCAGCCCACACAGGGACCCCTTGCAGACGTGACAGCTGTCGGGGACCCTTCGACCCCAGGCCTTTCAGTGCTGATCGTCACGCTGCACCTCCTCACCGATAAGCTGGTTCCAAGGACAGGTGCACAAAGACTAGCCTGTGAGAAAGGGCAGATACAAATCGGACACTTTCATATGAGATAAGTGGGGGGCCCACCAACAGAAAAAAAAGCCACAATTGGGCTCAGGGAGCAGCGCGAGATGCACGGATGCAAGCCCTTCACACCCACGCACCCCAAAGTCCCCCAGCGACCTCCAGCAGCTGTGGAGCACCCCGGCTCCCAGCACAGCCCGAGGTATGCAGGGCCCATGGTGGGAGGGGGCTAGCATAGTTCAGTTGTGGGAAGGCACTGAGAGGAGCCGAGGAGGGTCTCGCCCCACCCTGGCTCCTACTTTGCCCAGCCCCCCAGGGAGCCACGCGACTGGAGCCTCGCAAACAGGAGAGCTTGTCTGCCCGGCACATGAGGTAGCACAGAAGTTTGTGCAGGAGGGTGAGCAGGAAGGCCCGCAGCGCGTTTTCAGACTCCTGGGACTGGGAGCATAGTCACCTCCCCAGTCACCTCCCCTTGTGAGGTCTGCTCCACTTTGGGGTCTCTGGAGAGCCAGCTGGAGGAGCTCCAGGCTGCAATGCAGACTGTGTGCCATCAGGGACTGCGAGCAGGAGATAGACTCCTACTGCCAGGCCCTTCTCCCCCAGGAGGTGGAGGGCAGACCAAGGTCACCTCCCAGGACAAGGGAGGACTCGGGTGGACCAAAGTGCTCAGGGCCCCAAAGCCCATAGCACCAAGGTCCCCTCCCATTTGGGGCTCTGCAACAGGTACGAACCTCTTGCAGCCCCCAGAAGAGCCTGCAGAGCTGCCAGCTCCTGCAGGCAAGGCAGGGTCACCCATAGCTACCATCCCTGCTCTCCCTAAGGCCACTTGTAGAGTGGCCATTGTGAGAGACTCCCTCCTGAGGGGGACTGAGGGATCAATCTGCCGCCCCACCCACTTAGCCCGGGAGGTCTGCTGCTTCCTGGGAGCCCGTATCTGGGACGTGGCTGAAAGGATCCCAAAACTCATCCAACCTACCAACCACTACCCTATGCTCCTCATCCATGTGGGCACAAATGACATGGCTCAGAGCAATCCCAGCCGGGTCATGAGATGCTACAGGGCTTTGGGAGCGGGGCTTAAGGGGTTGGGGGCACAGGTGGTGTTTTCCTTGATCCTTCCGGTCTTGGGCTATGGGCTGAGGAGGGAGAGGAGGATCAAGGTAGTCAAGCAAAGACTGTGGCATTGGTGTCATAGTGAAGTCTTCAGCTTCCACGATCACAGTCTGCTCTTTGGTGAGAGAGGCAGTGGTCTGCTGGGGACAGACAGCCTCCACCTCACTGCACTGCCTCAGCGAGCCTGACTGACCGGCTCCGCCAGGCTTTAAACTAAGCCCGCCGGGGGACGGGGGGACTACCGCCCGTCCCCCAGCGGGCTTAGCAGGGACTGCTGACCCACTAGGCAACTACTGCATAACCAGCAGGTTAGGGCACCCAAAGGAATCCACTCCTACCTGTTACGTCTCACCTGTGTGTTCTTGGGGCACAGGACACAGGCTGTCTGTCTCACAAAGACTCCACCTCACCACCCCTC
>NW_005843161.1:165025-169895 GCF_000455745.1 Alligator sinensis | reverse complement strand
GTAACATACCCCAGCCCTGGAATGGCATCTGCCTGAGAGCGCAAGGAAACCTAGGGCTTCCAATGGGACACTTACGTGTCTGTACGCCAGGGCCAAGAGCTTGGGGAACAAACAGGAGGAACCGGTCCTCCTGCTAAGCAAAAAAGACTACAATCTCATAGGGATAATGGCGACCTGGTGAGACTCCACTTCGTGAGGGGAGGTGGCCACGCTCCCAGTCCCAGGAGCCTGGAAACATGCCTGGAAGTCCCTGCACCAAGAGCCAGAGGCTCCATCTGCGTGGAGCCTGGCACCATGGGATGTCTGGGTGGAGGCCCCTGAGGTGCTGGGGGGGCCATAGACTTTGAGGGGACTCTCAAGGTGCAGTGCATGCCCATCCCTATGACTGGGCCACAGGTATAGATGGCTATACCCTGTCCAGGAGAGATCGTGCAGATTAAAGGGGTGGGGGTGTAGCTCTCTATGTCAAGGGCAGCTACATGTCCTAGTAATTGACATTGGCACCCACGAGGGACGACTGGCGTCCCTCTGGGTTAACATACGTGGGGAATGTGGCACAGGGGACATCATGGTAGGAGTCTATTATAGACCTCCTAACCAGAAACAAGAGCTGGACCAGGAATTTGTCACTGAGGCTGCACGCTCTCGGTGCATGGTTGTCATGGGAGATTTCAACTACCCGGACATCTCTTGGGAAGAGCGCTCGACCACATCCAATAGGTCACAAAGCTTCCTCATGTGTGGACGAGCTCTACCTAAGCCAAGAAGTCTATGGGCCGACAAGAGGCAAAGCATTGCTGGAGCTGGTACTGGCCAAAGGAGATGACCTAGTCAGTGCCCTAAGAATCGATGGAAAGCTGGGTGACAGTGACCACGAGCTGATCACCTTTACTATCCATCGCAAAGCTGGCAAGTCAGTCAGCAATACAGAAGTCCTCAACTTCACGAAAGCCGACTTTGACAATCTTGGGAGGCTCCTTGTCATGGCCCTAATGGACCATGACTCAACAAGCAGAGGAGCCCAAGAGGAGTGATTGCTCCTCAAGGGTGTGATCCTGACAGCACAAGCGATGGCCATCTTGGAGGAAGGGCAGCAAAAGGGCACAGCAACCCCCTTGGCTCAGCAGTGAACTGAAGGACCTCCTACGCCTCAAAAGAGAGACTTATAGGATGGAAGGATGGAAGTACCACCAAGGAGGAGTACTCAACACTGGTCTGTGCCTGCAGGGAGTGGACCAGGAAAGCCAAGGCTGCAACCGAGATCCATCTGGCTTCTCATATCAAGGATAATAAAAAGTCCTTTTTCAGATGCTGAACCAAATCGGACAACTGATACCCAACACCTAGGAAAAAGCCAACCTGCTTAATGGGTACTTCGTGTTGATCTTTCATCAGCCGAAAGGGACCACCCTGCCTAGCAAGACGCGGGATGGCCAGGGTGTAGGCGTATTTATACCCAGCATCAGTGTAGACCTTGTAAGGGATCACTTTGAGAGGCTGGACACCTTCAAATTAGCTGGTCCTGACAGAATACACCCTAGGGTACTCAAGGAGCTGGCAGGTGTCATAGCCCAACCATTGGCGAAAACTCATGGCACTCAGGCGAAGCACCTGAAGACTGGAAGAAGGCCAATGTGGTATCCATCCTCAAGAAAGGGCAGAAAGTTGATCCCGGGAATTACAGGCCAATCAGCTTGACCTCAATCCCTGGTAAGATTCTGGAGAAAATTATCAAAGAGACCTTTCTTGATAAGCTGGCTGAGAGCAGCATCCTGAGGGATAGCCAGCATGGGTTTGTTGTGGGTAGGTCTTGCCTGACCAATCTCATCTCCTTCTGTGACCAGGTGACATATCACCTGGACAAGGGAGAAGAGATTGACATCATATATCTGGACTTTAAAAAAGCCTTTGATCTGGTGTCCCATGACCTCCTCATGGAAAAATTGGCCAAACGTAGCTTCGGCTACACCACAGTCCGATCGCTGGGGAATTGGCTCCAAGGTCAGACCCACAGAGTAGTGGTTGACGGAAGTGAATCATCATGGCACCCCGTGACCAGTGGGGTCCCCCAAGGCTCTGTCCTTGGACCGGTCCTCTTCAACATCTTTATCAGCGACGTGGATATTGGTGTCAGAAGCAGACTGGCCAAGTTCGCCGACGACACTAAGCTTTGGGGCAAAGCGTCCACACTTGAGGATAGGCTGGTGATCCAGGCTGACCTTGATAGGCTTAGTAAGTGGGCAGATATACACCTGATGACATTCAATACTGAAAAATGTAAGGTACTCCTGCTCGGGCGGGGGGGGGGGGGGCGTGGGGGGTTGCTTATAGGCTCAGCAGTGCTACGCTTGCTAGCACCACAGCTGAAAGAGACTTGGGGGGTCAAGATTGACCACAATATGAACATGAGCCACCAGTGCGATGTCGCAGCTGGCAAAGCAAACAAAACTCTGGCTTGCAACCACAGATGCTTCTCAAGTAAATCTCAGGATGTCATCCTCCCGCTGTACTCAGCCTTGGTGAGGCCGCAGTTGGAGTACTGCATTCAATTCTGGGCTCCACAATTCAAGAAGGATGTGGAGAAGCTTGAAAGAGTCCACAGAAGATCCACGCACATGATCAGAGGGCAAGAGAAGAGGCCTTATGACGACAGGCTGAGAGCCATGGGACTCTTCAGCCTGGAGAAGCGCAGGCTCAGAGGCGATCTGATGGCCACCTACATGTTTATTAGGGGTGTCCACCAGGACCTGGGGGGACGTCTGTTCACCAGAGCACCCCAAGGGATGACAAGATCGAACGGTCACAAACTCTGCCATGACTGATTCAGTCTGGACATAAGGAAGAACTTCTTTACTGTCCAAGTCCCCCAGGTTTGGAATAGACCGCTGCCGGGGGTGGTTCAAGCACCCACTTTGAATGCCTTCAAGAGACATTTGGATGTTTATCTTGCTGGGATCCTTTGACCCTAGCTGACTTCCTGCCCCTGGGGAGGGGGCTAGACTCAATGATCTGCAAGGTCCCTTCCAGCCCTAATGTCTATGAAGTCTGTATACATTAAAAACCCACATATGCTATATTATAGCTTTATCTTGAAGTAGTAGCAGTAGTGACTTATGTAACTAAATGTATATCTATAAATATTGGCGTAGGTGGGGTGGGGTGGGTTAACAGGGTGAGGCTGGCTCCCCACCTCTGCACACACTCCTGAGGAGCAGGGGAGACCCATGCCCCCCAGACCTGTCCACGGGGTGGGCTGCCTGCTGCGGGCTCGGGCTCGGGCCCTGCTGCCTTCCCCCTGGGCCTCTGTAACCCAGCAGCTACGACCCCACGCAGCAGGGAACAGGAGAGCTGTGCAGGAAAGCTGTGAGCTCCACCCTGCCCTGGTGATGCATCCCGTGCGCAAGTAGCACCAGTGAGGGGGACAACCCTGCACCCCCATCCCCGGGTGCACAGGGGATGTGTTGCCAGGACAGGGCAAAGGGCGCAGCGGGAAGCAGCTTCCCAGCTCAAGTCTTCTGTTCCCTGCCACGCCAGGTCGCAGCCGCCCAGCTGCAGAGGCCCCAGGGGTGGGGAGCAGGACAGGAGCCTATGCCCACCCCTAGCACAGATCTGGGGGGCATGGGTCCCTCCTGCCCCCCAAGAGTGCGTGCATGAGCATGGAGCTGGCCTCACCACCCACCGAAGCCCACAGGAGGCAGGTGGGACGCGCGTTTCTGACTGCCTCTGCCCCAGCAGCCACAGCCTCCTCCCAGGGGCAGGGGGCTGTGGACACAGGTCCCTGGCCTGATAGCCCTGGCAGCTGGGGGCCCTCTTCGGCAGGGCTGGGGGTGCAACGGGCACCAGCAGGGCCAGCGGGCAGTGGCAGGGGGGCAAGTGAGGGATATGAGCAGGGCCAGGGGCTCGGCGGGCGGGGGTAAGTGAGGGGCCTTTCATTTTAATCACCACACTGCCGGAAAAAAAATCCCAGATCACCATGCAAAACGGTGGGATTTCCATGCAAAAAGCGCCCTGTGCCCACACAGCCGCATGCCCTGGCTCCAGCACCTTCCCACAGCCTGCGGCCCCACCGCCCCGGCGCAGAGCGAGGCGGGCGGGGCCGGGCCGAGCGCCCCAGCAGAGCAGCGGCTCCGCGCGGGCGCAGGGCGAGCAGCGGGGCCCGGGCAGGGTTTTATCGCCCTTTATCTCCCCGCTGCACTGCCTGGCGCGAGCCACAGCGGGGCAGCGCCAAGCACGTTTTGATTTTCTCTGCCTTTCATTTCTGGCTGCAGCGCCCAGGGCGAAGCACAGGACCGTGCCGCTGAGAAGCCCGTTTTTTTTTTTCTTCTCTAATACTGTATGTGGGTGCACAACCTACCCATGATACATGTTTGAACTACCCGTATCAATACTTAGCAATATGCAAACATCGGCCTATGTGAACACCTCCATTTCCCTTCAGATGGAGCGGCAGAAGGGAGTAGCAGGAGCGCTTGTCTGTTATGCAAAAGGCAAGACTCGGTTCAGAAACGACACCTCTGACTGGAACAAAGACCCTTTTTAGCGATGTCTTAGTTGGTCTAATACAAGGCATCGGCTCTGACCCAAGGCGACCAAGCACGTGCAGGCACGTCTTACACACACATACACACTAATACACACGCGCCTGCACACACGCCTCCGTTACAGACACGTGTGCCGGTGCAGGTGCGTCTCAAGCGTTACTCGCCGCACGGCGCGGACCCGACTCCCGCGAGAGCAGTCCGGCACGTGTCGCTGGACAGCACGGCACGGCTGCGGAGTCGCTTCTTTTTCTTCTACACGGCGTCTCCCTGTTCTAAGCCTTGCTAGCAACCATGCGCCAGAGGCAGCACCCCCGACCAGGAGCGGGGCC
>NW_005843161.1:162732-164585 GCF_000455745.1 Alligator sinensis | reverse complement strand
ACGTGCATGCACCCCGCACGGGGTTGTAACGCAAATAGTCCTTCCTGGGGGCCCGAGCGCAGCCCCGTACACCGCCTCCGGCACATACAGGAGACGGGGTGGCTACACAGGGGAAACACGGGCAGAGGAGGACAGAAAAGGGGCACTAGGACAGACAAATAGCTTCAAGCTGAGAAAAGTAGAGTGTGGAGGCAAGGAAGGCTCTGCCCCACCCTCCTCACATCTCTCTCAATTGCAGCTGGGAAATACTGGTGAAGCCAGGAGGCAAAGTGGGACTGGACAAGGGGTTTCATGGGAGGCCTTCAGGGGAAGGATAAGACAGGCTGACAGAGACATTAGGGTGTGGTGTGGTGTGGTGTTGGCCACAGGAGGGTGAGAGGTTAATACCTGCTGAAGCTGGCAGAGGTCCAAGTGCTCATCACAGGGAAGTGCAACAGCAAGTCTCCGGGTCTGGGCCACTGGCATCAGCCTTGCCCAGGGCCAGGCCACTGCTTGTGCAAGGTGCTCAAGTAGTTCGGAGGCGAGAGCTGCAGTCGCGGGAGGTGGTACCTTTGGACGTGTGCAAGCAAACGACGTGCATCCAGAAGCCGAGGCAACTGCTGGCGCGTTGTCTTCCCTGAGCATGTTGAAGGCAGGAACACGCGTTCATCGGCTGCCAGGGTTGGCTTGGATGTTTTCAAGAGACTGGTGTAGGCCCCAAACACCTGTTTCTGAGCAGCCCGCACAGGGACCTCTTGCAGACGTGACAGCTGTCAGGGACCCTTCGACCCCAGGCCTTTCAGTGCCAATCGTCACGCTGCACCTCCTCACCGATAAGCTGGTTCCAAGGACAGGTGCACAAGGACTAGCTTGGAGAAAAGGCAGATCCACATCAGACATTTTAATGAGAGGTAAAACGCTCACACTGGATGAGCGTAAGATGACCCTGCTGCCAGCCTTGGCCATTTTCAAGGCACTTAAACTGCACAAGTGCTGCTAAGCAGAAGGCCCAAAGCAATGTTCTGAGTGACTGCAGCGTGAACCTTCACAGATTTGACAACTAACTTGGTCAGCAAGTAAAGGAAACCATCAAACAGTTAAAGCATAAAGCCTTAAAGGAGCTAAGAGAAGTCTATACATTAAATAACCCACATATGCTATATTATAGCTTTATCCTAAAGTAGTAGTAGCAGTGATAAATGTAACTAAACATAGATCTATAAATATTGGCATAGGTGGAAGGGAAATTTGGAGAACGCGGGAGATTCAAGAAGACCTGCTGTCAATCTATGTGCCACCCTCCTCCCACCTCCTGGGTCTCCCCAGCCAATATAGGTGAGAACCTGTATTGTGCAGTTGTGAGTAGCCAGGTAGACTTTAGGATAAATGTCTGTTCTCATGCTTTAAGGTGCAAACAAATAAAAGGTGGGGCTGTAGACTTGTTTCTGCCTCTTTTATCAGTTGCTGACCCAGAAAGTTACCTGTAATCTAGGTAGGGGGGAAGGAGGGGCTGGCGAGAGGGAGGATTGCAGGGAGATTCCTCTCATGTAGGCTGCAGACATGGCCAGTGGCTGACAGGCCACATGGACTGTTGCAAACTATGGACCTAGCAAAAGCCTGTCTCATGAATGATGTGTGCTCAAGTTGGTTGTACAATTAACAAGTAATAAGCCTGCATTTGCATCACAGGCAATAGCCTGAGGAAGTTGAATAAATATCTGTTTCTCCAGTCTTTAATACTAAATGAGGCCAAAGATGATTAACTGCTTTCTGGAAAGGTGGGAAACAGCAGCTCAAAGCAGCAACTGACGCTTGGTTTTGTGAACCCACTGGAAGTTTAAATAGGTTTAAACAGCAGACTAAAAGAAACCAAG
>NW_005843161.1:161499-162664 GCF_000455745.1 Alligator sinensis | reverse complement strand
GTTTCCCAGAGATACAGGCCCCAGCTCATTGGCATCTCCCACATGCACAGGAAAACAGGTTCACTTCCATATCCAAACTTTCAGTGAGACACAGCTACATGACACCTATCAGAATACTGATTTTAAAACCCCACATATAAATACTAGTTGTAAACAGAAGGAAGCTTTACAAAGATCTTTGCAAAGTGGAGACAACTGCTGTTAGCTGCCTCCTCCCTCCTGCATCTCCCGCAGCTGGTAGAGGTGAGATGCTGTACGGTGCCATGGCAGGTCGCTAGGCGGGTACAGAGAGAAGTGTCTGTTCTCAATAAAAGGGCAGGTTATAGCCCTGTCACTTGCATCTTTATCCGATTTGGGCGGTAGTAATCCTTTACCTGCTAAGAGGGACTGGAACATCACTAGGAAATGTCATTGTGACTTCATTTCATGTACTAAAAGAGATCTGGATTTTCCATTCGCCATGGGAAAATGCAGTAAAGTGCTAAGAGGGACTGGAACATCACTAGGAAATGTCATTGTGACTTCATTTCATGTACTAAAAGAGATCTGGATTTTCCATTCGCCATGGGAAAATGCAGTAAAGCCCAGATGCCTGTTAGCTGCCTCCTCCCTCCTGCATCTCCCACAGCTGGTAGAGGTGAGATGCTGTACAGTGCCATGGCAGGTCGCTAGGCGGGCACAGAGAGAAGTGTCTGTTCTCAATAAAAGGGCAGGTTATAGCCCTGTCACTTGCATCTTTATCCGATTTGGGCGGTAGTAATCCTTTACCTGCTAAGAGGGACTGGATCCTCACTAGGAAACGTCATTGTGACTTCATTTCACATACAAAAAAGAGATCTGGATTTTCCATTAGCCATGGAAAAATGCAGTAAAACCCAGATGCTTTTCATTTTAAAAACATACAGGTTTTTCTCATTTTAATAAGAAAAGACATAATTTCCCCTTTTAAAGGAGAAAAATGTGAAAAACGGCGGGTTTCCCCTTGCAGGCTCGGAAAGCTCCACCTTCCAAGGTGCCAGGGGGAGCAGGAGGAGGGCAGTCAGGAAGGGGCACCATGTACATGTGAGCGTGTACACATGCACACGCCTGCCCGGCAGCCTGGGAAGCAGGTCCCCACAGGTATGTCAGGTGGTGAGGATTGAGGCCCCTGTAGTGAGGGAGGGAA
>NW_005843161.1:156032-158580 GCF_000455745.1 Alligator sinensis | reverse complement strand
AGAGAAGCCCCAAGAAGGATAACACCACCGAGAAGTGAGGGCCTGACGCGCGACTTCGCCATAATGCCCTTTGAAGCCCTGATCGTGCAGTTTTGTTATGAATCTGATTATGTGTGTGTATTTGTGTTGGTTATTGTTTAATTTAATCCCAGGATAACGAACTTTTATGTTAATAAGTTTTGTGTTTGTTTGTTTGTTTGTTTGATGATTCGTGATAGAACTCTGAATCACTCGAATAATGAGCGTGCAGCATAATTCAGCTGTGCCTTCAGCAAGGGGGGATGTCACAACCCAAGGGTGTGATTTTTGTTTTGTGTGTGCTTTGGCACCACTGAATTATTTTCCCGCCATTTGTAGCTTTCTTTGCAGGGTGCATTTCTTAGCTGCAGAAGAGAGATGCACGTTGCAAGGAGTTCCCGCCATTTGTATTTAAATTTGTGCCCCACTATTGGCTGTTTTTAACTTATTCCCACGTGGCGGCTAGTGATTGGCTTGCTAGCCGTATAAAAAGCTTGAGTGGTTTCTGCCCAAGTTGGAGGACTGCACGAACATCAGGAGGAGGAGACTTCACGTCTTGTCAGGAGGAGGAGATTTCACGTCTTGTGAAGATCTCTAAGCGCTGCGGAGCCTATTGGACCCAGCGTATTTCAAGGCAACAGAGGTCTGATCAGCCTCTAGCCTCTCCCCGTCGCCGAGCGCAATCCTCGACGTATCCCTCTCCCTGCGCGCAAAAAAGGATCCACGGAGCCTCGACAACTCCATGTGAGTGAGAGTTTTGTCCAAGTCCTCAAACAAGGATTTAAGCGGAGCTGTACCTGGGAAACTGTCCAGCCTACACCGCGACCATCTACGGTGTAAGTAAACAATCTTGAATCAACCATTACGCATCCGTGCCTAATTCCAGCGTGTCACCTGCTTTCTCCGACCCAGCGTGTCCGGGCTGCTGGCCACAGCCCGCGGCGCGAAAAAAGGGCCCTGGATCGCTCCTGGCCCGCACACATGGCAGGGCAGTCCGGGGCTGGGAAGCTCAGTGCCATTGCTGCAAGCTCCATGACACCATGGCAAGGTGCCCTCTATCCACCAGGCAGCAGCGCAGGTGGCAGTACAGGGTTGTACCCTTTGCTGCTGCTAGATAGGCAGGGAGTGCCTCACCATGACAGCACAAGGCTCACAGCAGTGCCACCAGGCTTCCCCACTTGGCCCCACTCTGCCCATTCGTCTACAGAGACCCTGGGGGAAGGGAGCAGGGCCCACAGCAGGCAACCTGCATTCACTCACCACCCCCACCAGGATCCACACTGACCGTCCACCTGTAAGAGAGGGGGAGCTGGGCTCCATGCTCTGCTTGGGCCACAGCAGCCATCACCTCTCACATCCAGCAGCTGAACTCAGGTACTACTGTGGGGGACAGGACCCAAGTCCCTGGTCCAGTAGCTCTGGCAGCTGGGGGCCCCCTCCTGCAGGGCTGGGGGACAGGTGGCTGTAGGTGGGGAGTGAGGGGCACTGGTAGGGCCCATGGGATTGTAGGTGGCAATTGAAGGGTGCTGGCATGGCCAAGGGACTTTGGGTGGGGAGTGAGGGGCAGCAGCAGGGCCCAGGGGGCAGTGGGTAGTGAGTAAAGGGCACTAACAGGGCGGAAAGCTATGGTTGGGGAGTGGAGCACCAGCAGGGCTGGGAGGCAGTGGGTGGCATGTGAGGAGCACCAGTGGGGCTGGGTGGGGGGCTGTAGCTTGGGAGGCAGGGGCAATGGCATGGGCAGGGCACCAGCATATCAGGACCGCTCACTGCCACAAAGCCATGCGGAGGGACATCTGCTCCTGGACCCACATCCTGGTGAGTGAAGAGGGCAGGGGGAGCTTTGATATTCAGGGCTGGGAGGCAGTGGGTGGCATGTGAGGAGCACCAGTGGGGCTGGGTGGGGGGCTGTAGCTTGGGAGGCAGGGGCAATGGCATGGGCAGGGCACCAGCATATCAGGACCGCTCACTGCCACAAAGCCATGCGGAGGGACATCTGCTCCTGGACCCACATCCTGGTGAGTGAAGAGGGCAGGGGGAGCTTTGATATTCCATGCCAAAAAACCCCAAATCAAATGCCAAAATGTATAGGTATTTAGAATGGTTTTATAAAGTGATTGAGGCATTGGTAGGATTCCAAATAGCTTTACAATTATAAAGATATCAATAAAACATAGTGTTCACCTGATACATGGCATTTCAGTTTATTCACAGAAAAAACATGGATGTTGGGGTTTTTCATCAGAGAATTTGGGAAACTTTTTCTTTTTAATTCAGAGAAAACCAGGATCCCTGGTAACCAGTAAAGGAATAACAACTTTCCCAGAATTCTGTCTCTAAGCTTGTGAAAAAGTCCTGGCCATAAAAGGGCTATAGTCTTGTCTCTCAAAAGACTGAACAGTACCTGGTTCTTGCTACCATGCATCACTGAGCGCACCCCCGACCTGTCTCTCACCCACTGACTCCTCAGTTGACATCTTCACTGACTGCCTTTCTTACACGCACACCAGCCTCTGGCTTCTTTACTTTTTCT
>NW_005843161.1:155545-155792 GCF_000455745.1 Alligator sinensis | reverse complement strand
GGGGCACGGAACCAGACAAATGGTTTAAAGCTGAGAAGCAAAGAGCAGGGGGCAAGGTAGCATTCCCCCCTCCCCCCACAACTCTCTAAAGGAAACTGGGAAGTGGTGCAGCCCTCCTGCAGACTGGGACAGGAAAAGCTTGTTTCCACACCTAGTAGTGCTAATACTGCCAGGCACCTGGATCACACCCACTGCTCTAACTGCACACTAAGCAGGATTTTCTCCCACCCACCCACCCCCCGCCTTA
>NW_005843161.1:149508-155048 GCF_000455745.1 Alligator sinensis | reverse complement strand
ACTGTTGGCCCATGTTCATTGTGGCATCAATAATGACTCCAAGATCCTTTTCTGCCTCTGCGCTGACAAGAATGGAGTTCCCCAGCCTGTAGGTCTGCTGCTGGTTCTTCCTCCCCAGGTGCAGCACCTTGCACTTGTCAGTGTTGAAACCCATCCTGTTCTCATTTGCCCACCCCTGTAACCTGTCTAGGTCTGATTACAGCCTATTTGTCCCTTCTAGCGTGCCCACATCCCCCCACATCTTAGTGTCATCAGCAAATTTGAATAGGGTGCTTTTTACCCCCTCGTCCAAGTTACTGATGAAGATGTTGAACAGTGCAGGCCCGAGGACCGAGCCCCGGGGGACCCCACTGCCCACGTCCCTCCAGGTTGAAAATGACCCGTCCACCACCACACTCTGGGTGCAGCCCTCCAGCCAATTAGTGACCCATCTGACTGTATAGGCATCAACACCACGGTCCCCTAGTTTTTTAATGAGAATGGGGTGAGAGACAGTGTCGAAGGCCTTCCTGAAGTCCAGAAAGTCTATAACCACTGCTACACCTGCATCCAGGGATTTTGTGACCTGGTCATAGAAGGCCACCAGGTTGGTCTGACAGGACCTGACCCTAATGAACCCATGTTGGTTGCCCCTAAGCATAGTCTTCCCTGCTGGCCCCTCGTGGACACGCGCCAGGATAATTTTCTCAAAAAGCTCCCCCAGGACCGAGGTAAGACTAACAGGCCTATAGTTTCCTGGGTCCTCCTTCCTCCCTTTTTTGAAAATGGGGATCACATTGGCCCTTTTCCAGTCGTCCTGGCTGCAAGACCTGGCATGAGCCACAGGCAGGCAGCACTGAGCTGGTTTTCCCTCCACCTTTATGTCCTGGCTGCTGTGCCCAGCATGAGCCACAGGGCAGCATTAATTGGGGTCCCCCTCTGCCTTTATCTCCCAGCTCCATGCCTAGCTTGAAGGACAAGAGGAGAGGACAACCTGGAGCCGGTTTTGTTCCCTGTGCTTGTCTCCTGGCTGCAATGCCCAGTGTGAAGCTCAGGACCGCAGCACAGAGCCAATTTTGTTACCTGTCATAATCTCCAGGCTACAAAGCCCAGACTCAAGTGCAGGGGCCAGCACAAAGCACGTTTTTATTTCTCCGCCTTTATCTCCTGGCTCCCATGCCCCACTTCAACCACAGCAAGGCAGCACTGACCAGTTTTTATTTCCTCTGCCTTTAAACCTTGACTGCCTTGCCCAAGGTGAAGCACGGGAGGGCAGCACCCAGCCACTTTTTATTTTCTTTGATTTAAAATGCTGGCTGCAAGGCGCAGATTGAAGCACAGGATGGCGGCACTGAGCCAGTTCTGCTGTTAGCTGCCTGTATCTCCTAGTTGCAAAGCCCAGTTTGAAGCACAGGGGGACAGGATGAGAAGGGTTTGGTTTGGTTTGGTTCGATTTGGGGGGGGGTTCGTTTTGTTTTTTTTTTGGGGGTGGGGTGGGGAGGGAGAGAAGGAGGTATTTTTTTAATACTCTGTATTAAACACAACATTGTCCACAGAAGATCTGGTTCAGTCCAGCTCCTAAAGTTTCAGTGAGACAAAGAAATGTGAACACCACCAATCAGAATATTGATATAAATATTGGCTGTAAGCAGGAGGAAACTTTAGGAGGACCTCAGCAGAGTTGAGAAGAAGACCTGCTGCCAGCCTGCCTGCCCGCCAGCCTTTTCCTCCCTCCTGCATTTCCCCAACCGGTAGAGGTGAGACTCTGTATTGTGTTGTTGCAGGTAGGTAGGCAGGAATCAAGAGAAATGCTTATTATTATGCTTTGAGAAT
The DNA here is from genome assembly GCF_000455745.1 of Alligator sinensis. Lineage (NCBI taxonomy): Eukaryota > Metazoa > Chordata > Crocodylia > Alligatoridae > Alligator > Alligator sinensis. The sequence goes on along the minus strand of NW_005843161.1, from coordinate 153,236 downwards.
GTAATCAATAAAAGGCTGAGTTATAGACCTGTCTCTTGCCTTTTCTGACCTGGGTGGTACTAAATGCTTCACCTGCTAAGAGGGAACAGAGGATCACTGGGAAATGTGATTGGATCTTGACTTGGTGTACAAAAAAGGTAATGAATAAGGGAACAGCAAATGTCCCCAAATTCTAAGCTTGCAAAGCAGTCCTGATCACACACAGGCTGTAGTCTTCTCTCTCAAAAGACCAAATAGTACTGAGTGTTTTTGGTAACAGCAGCGGTCAGACTCTGCATTGTACTGTCATGCATAGTTAGACAGGCATTGAAATAGGTGTGCATGCATGTGCTTTTGAGTACAACAATGAATCAGATGGTAGATCTGTCTCTCGGCTCTTTTCTGACCTGGGCAGTGCTAATTAAGGGAGTGGTAACTGTACCTCAGTTTGTGTCTTATGGGTCATCACAAAGGGAATGGCAGTTGTAATGGAGCCCTGCATCAAAGTTTGCACGTGAGGTCTTGATCGCAGTTCATCCTGGGTTCTCAGCAATGGCAAATCTCCCTCAGCATTCAGGGAAAGATGCTGTTCCACCCCCAGCCCAGGCCTTCATGAACTTCCATCTCCATCTGCACCGCAGGAACAAAGGGAATCGGTGAGAGACCGGACCAGGGTAGGGAGGTACAGGGTGTGGGCCTGGATGTGGCACACCCCAGTGAGATTTTATAGATTTCATAGACATTAGGGCTGGAAGGGACCTCAGAAGGTCATTGAGTCCAGCCCCCTGCCCCAGGGCAGGAAGTCAGCTGGAGTCAGAGGAACCCAGCAAGAAAAACATCCAGGTTTCTCTTGAAGGCATAGGTGCTTGAACCACCTCCGGCGGCAGTCTATTCCAGGCCTTGGGGGCTCGGACAGTAAAGAAGTTCTTCCTTATGTCCAACCTGCAAGACTGTTTCAGGTTGGACATAAGGAAGAACTTCTTTACTGTCCGAGCCCCCAAGGCCTGGAATAGACTGCCGCCGGAGGTGGTTCAAGCACCTATGCCTTCAAGAGAAACCTGGATGTTTTTCTTGCTGGGTTCCTCTGACTCCAGCTGACTTCCTGCCCTGGGGCAGGGGGCTGGACTCAATGACCTTCTGAGGTCCCTTCCAGCCCTAATGTCTATGAAATCTATAAAATCTCACTGGGGTGTGCCACATCCAGGCCCACACCCTGTACCTCCCTACCCTGGTCCGGTCTCTCACCGATTCCCTTTGTTCCTGCGGTGCAGATGGAGATGGAAGTTCATGAAGGCCTGGGCTGGGGGTGGAACAGCATCTTTCCCTGAATGCTGAGGGAGATTTGCCATTGCTGAGAACCCAGGATGAACTGCGATCAAGACCTCACGTGCAACCTTTGATGCAGGGCTCCATTACAGCTGCCATTCCCTTTGTGATGACCCGTAAGACACAAACTGAGGTACAGTTACCACTCCCTTAATTAACACTGCCCAGGTCAGAAAAGAGCCAAGAGACAGATCTACCGTCTGATTCATTGTTGTACTCAAAAGCACATGCATGCACACCGTCATTTACTCCCCTCTTCCTCTGACAGGGGAGCCAATTTCCCAGCCAGTGGATCATGGTGGACCCAAGGCCACAATTGGCTAGTTTTGCCAAGAGGTGATCATAGGATACCAGATCGAAGGCTTTTTTGAAGTCGAGATATACGACATCAATCTCTTCCCCCTTGTCCATGTGATATTTCACCTGGTCGTAAAAGGAAATAAGATTGGTCAAGCAAGACCTACCCGCAACAAACCCGTGCTGGATGTCCCTCAGGGTGTTGCCATCGGCCAGTCCGCTGAGGATGGCCTCCTTGATGATTTTTTCTAAGACCTTCCCTGGGATAGAATTCAGGCTGATGGGCCTGTAGTTTGCTGGATCCACTTTCCTCCCTTTCTTGAAGATAGGCACCACATTGATGGGCCCGTGGTAGGAGGGGACTAGCCCAGCTCAGTTGCAAGAGGCAGCCGAGTAAGAACCGGGGAGGGTCTTACCCGCCCCGGCCCCTACTTTGCCCAGCCCCCCAGGGAGCCACGTGACCGGAGCCTCGTGACAAGGCTACACAAACAGGCACACTTGTCTTCCCAGTGTGTGAGTTAGCACAGAGTTTGAGCAGGAGGGTGAGCGGGAGGGTCCGCGGCCCTGCCTGTGAGCCCCCTAGGGAAGCCAGTCCCAGCTGTAGCCCGCCTACCAGTGGCATGACACAGATGGGCACACGCTGCACCCTGAGGGTCCTCTCGGGGTCTGTGCCCCCCCCGGAGACCTCCACCCAGATGCAGCCCATGGTCCTGGGGTCCACACAGACGGAGCCCCTGGCCCTCAGCTGCGGGGGCTGCCTGGCATTTTTTCAGGCTCTGGGCCCAGGAGCATGGCCACCTCCCCTTGTGGGGTCTGCTCCCTTTTGGGGTCTCTGGCACACCAGCTGGCAGATCTCCAGGCCACAGTCTAGAAACCGTGTGCCACCAGGGTCTGCGAGCAGGAGATCAACTCCTACTGCCAGGCCCTTCTCCCCCTGGGAGACGGAGGGTCAACCACGGTCTCCCTCCAGGACAAGGGAGGACTCAGAGACCTCCCATTATGTCTAGCCCAGGGCTTGGACCAAGGTCGTAAAGGGCCTCAAGGCCCACCGCACCAAGGCCCCTGCCCACTGGAGCTTTGTAAAAGGTACGAACTTCTTGCAGCCCCAGCAGAGCCTGCTAAGCTGCCAGCTCCCACAGGCAACACGGGCAGCTCTGCAGCTACCACCCCCGCTCTCCCCAAGACAAAACGCAAAATGTTTGTAGTGGGAGACTCCATCCTGAGGGGAACAGAGTGGGCCATCTGCCGCGCCTACCCCTTGGCCCGGGAAGTTTACTGCTTCCTGGGAGCCCATATGCGAGACATTGTAGAGAAGATCCCTAAGCTCCTCCAACCCACTGACCACTATCCCATGCTCCTTGTTCATGTGGGCACCAATGACACGGCTCAGAGTGCCCCCAGCTGGGTCATGAGGCACTACAGGGATTTGGGAGCAGGGCTTAAGGGGTTGGGGGCACAGGTGGTGTTTTCCTAGATCCTTCTGGTTTCGGGCTACAGAGGGAGAGAAGAATCCAGGTAGTGAACCAAAGACTGCAGCGCTGGTCTCATTGGGAAGGCTTTGGCTTCCATGACCACAGCCCGCTCTTTGATGAGAGAGGCAGTGAGCTGCTGGGAAGAGATGGCCTCCACCTCTCTCCACTGAGGAGGAGACTCTTCTCAGCCAGACTGGCTGACCTGCTCCACCAGGCTTTAAACTAAGGTCACCGGGGGATGGGGGAACTACCGCCACTGCTGGCCTGCTGACCAACCCCTGCAAAGCCAGCAAGCCAAGGCACTTAAGGGAGCCCACCCCTGCCCCAGCCCTAAAGCAAGCTGCGGGCAAGGCAAGGGCCACCAAAGGGACACTTGTGTGCCTGTACACCAATGCCAGGAGCTTGAGGAATAAACAGGAGGAACTTGTCCTCCTGCTCAACACAAGTAATTATGACGTCATAGGGATAATGCAGACCTGGTGGGACTCCACCCATGACTGGACCATGGGTATAGACGGCTATACCTTGTACAGGAGGGATCGAGTGGACAAAAGGGGCAGAGGTGTAGCTCTCTATGTCAAGGAGAACTACGCGTCCCTACAAGCTAACATCGGCACCCAGGGGGGACAACTTGAGACCCTCTGGGTTAAAATC
>NW_005843161.1:147002-149362 GCF_000455745.1 Alligator sinensis | reverse complement strand
ACTGCTTGACTTGGTGCTGGCAACTGGGAAGGACCTAATCAGCGACCTAACGATCGAAGGGAAGCTGGGTGACAGCGAGCATGAGCTGATCACCTTCACCATCCGCCGAAAAGCTGTCAAGTCAGTTAGCAGTACAGAGGACTTGTTTTGGGTGTACATGAGATGTATAGCACTATGCTCCTAAACCTCAAAATAAACAGTAAAACAATACATCTCCAATTGTGAGGGACCTGTCTGAGACAGATGTATTCCAAAATTCAAATATTCCCCCATAGGAAAAAGATCAGCAGAAAATGTACAAAGCAACAGCAAAAACTACAGCTCTTAAACAGAGAAAACCAAAATACTGTCCTTTAAAAACCCAATGTAAGTTTTGGGGGAAACGAAACAACCTTACGTTCAGTATATACAAGGAAACTGCCTAGCCATATCCTCTAAAGTCACTAAATAGAGCAAGGGATGCTCTAAGGTAAAGCAAAGCAAAATGCTATAAATGGCTTGCAGTTTCATTACAAGAGCTCATTAGGTAGAGTCTAAAATGCTTGTAGTGTTGGGGAGTCCTGAACAGCCCTCACCCCTTTCTGCTGTGCTGGGTGTATCCCTAACTTAGATACTCTGATCCCAGGAACAGTTCAGTCTGAATTGCAATGAGGAGCATGTCTGAGAAGCAGATTGTGAGAGAGTTTCAAGGGGGTTGAGATGCATAGGCCAAGGATCCCACCCATGCTAATATGGGAACCCCAGGAAAGAACAGTGATCACAGGCCATGACTCAGCTTCCCTACTCCCTGCTCAGCTAGCCAAGAGCTCCTTATCTCAGAGAAACGGGCAGGAATACCAAAAATTTAACCTGAACTGTAGAAACATCCTCCACACACAAGCACAGGTGTGGTAGTTTGGGACTTGCCTCAGACCACATGGACAGATTCTGAGCACCCTGCGGCCTCGCCACCTGGTAGTGAGTACATCTGTGTGTTCTCTGCTCTATGCAATTGCTCTTGGTAATGGTGCCCAATTGCCAATATCCCAATAAACCGGTGCATAGTTTTTGGAGGAACTTGCTTTGGCTTCTCTTGTACTTCTCCAGATAAAATAAGAGCTCCCAGAGACACCCTGGGTGTAATGTGTGCACATCTGTTTACACCGTCCCCTAACATATACAGAAGTCAGAAGACTACCCTGCAGCAGCACAGGCAGAGAAGGAGGGGAAAAAGACATTGAAGCACATAAACAATTTAAAGCTGAGAGAAGCAAAGAGCAAGGGTGCAGGGAAGCATTCTCTGCCCCCATCCCCGAAGTCTCCAAAGGAAGTTGGGAAACAACGGCACAGGCCTGCTGCAGACTGGGACAGGACAAGGGATTTCTCAGGAGGCATTCAGAGAAGGAGACCAGGAGAGGCTGATGTTCTGGGTACATGAGAACAAGTAGCTAATACATGTTGAAGCTCACAGAAATCCAAGTGTTCAACACCTAATCCAGACACAGAGAAGTACAATAGCAAATCTGTGAGTTTGGGCCACTGGAATCAGCATAGCCAAGGGACAGGCAATTACCTTTGGAGGATGCTACTAGCATCTAGAGGTAAGAGTTGCAATCACTTGAGATGTTACCTATGGACGTGTGCAAGCAAATGATGCGCATCCAGTCAGAAGCCTAGGAAGCTGCTGGTGTGTTCTGTTCACTGAGTGTGTCAAAGGCAGAAACACGTACTTGCCTGTTGCCAGTGTTGCCATGGAGGGTCCAAGGGACTGATGCAGGCCCCAGATAACTGTTTCTGAGTGGCCAGTGACCCTTTGCAAACATGACCGCTCCTGGGGACCTTTCTACCCCAAGTCCCTCGGTGCAGACTGCAGTACTCTGTACCTCCTCACTGGCAAGCTGGTTCCAAGGACAGTTGCATGAGGAGTAGCCTGTGAGAAAGGGCAGACCCACATCAGATGGTTTCACCGCACCCTTAACAATATCACTGCTGCTAAGATGGCCCCACAAGTGGGTGTAATTGTATATGCACCAATATATGCATCTGCTACTGCAAGTTTTGCCTGATGGCTTCTATCCCAACAAACCAGCATACAGTTCAGAAGGATTTATTTTGGTTTGTCTCCACCTAACTCTCACCCCCATCCGAACCACCCCCCATCCCATAACCCTGGGTAGGACAGACCGGTGCCCCATCTGAGGAGGCTATGGAGGAACACAGCTTACAGGAATCAAACAAACTCAACACTCTTAATCTGATGGTGTCGGCGCCCCACCCAACCAGAGCCCGTTGCCTAAAAGAGCAGATGAAGACACTGGTGCTAGGGCAGTCCCTGGTGCTCAGGAAGGGGTTCAAGGATGGATGAGGTCGTCATTCATTTC
>NW_005843161.1:139232-146972 GCF_000455745.1 Alligator sinensis | reverse complement strand
CCGGCCCCCCCTGCCACTGCATGCGGCTGCTGGAGACCACGCCTGGAGAGCTGCTTCCCTCCTGTGGGCAAGGGCAGGCCTGGCAGCCAGGAGGTCCACGCACAGCAGCAGTTCTCCGTCTGTTTAGACTGAAGCTACCCCTCACAAAGGATACTTATTACTGTATTATTTGTTGTGTGCTTATTTTGACAAGACCTGAAAAATCTTGAAACCTCACAGAGAGGTCCCAAAATGCCGACTCAGAGCTGTCACTCATTTTTGAAGGGCAGAAAACTACTAGAGTCATTTTTCTGTTGTGAGGAACTCGGAAAGCCTGGGACAGGGCACCAGGGAGTGACACTATGGATCCTTACTTCACATCAGGGCCCTGTGACTCCTGTTTCCCTGCCTAGCGGTGCTAACTGTCCTGGCTCAGATTCACTGCTCTAATCACTCTATGCAAGCCAAGTGCAGGTTTTAAACATAGGCTAAGTGTGAGTACAAGGAAAAAGGAAAGCCATTATAGATGAAAAAATGTATCTTTGCATACCACAGATGAGTGTATTATACTGAATATGGATTCATAAGATACATGGCTTAACTACACACAGTATCACATATAGATATGCAATTTTATATAGAATCCCCATTTTATATATATATAAAATGGTAATTCTCTACATGTATATATGGTCCTGTATATTAATTTACAGCAAGAGGATCACTATGTTTATTATGGCATGCATCTCACACACACATTATATACATCTTTGTAAGGTTTCAAGACTTTTCAGGCGTCTTCAGACTAAGCACACAACAAAGATCACAAGACGAATACGAGCCACCAATGTAATGCTGTGGCTGGCAAAGCTAACCAAACTCTGGCGTACATCCACCGATGCATCTCAAGCAAAACCAGGGAAGTCATCTTCCTGCTTTACTCAGCCCTAGTGAGACTGCAGCTGGAGTACTGCATCCAGTATTGGTCGTCCCCCCCACTTCAGGAAGGATGTGGAGAAGCTCAAGAGAGTCCAAAGGAGAGTCACGCTTATGATTCAAGGCCTGAAGGGAAGGCCATACGAGGAAAGGCTGAGGGACTTGGGACTCTTCAGTCTAGAGAAGAGAAGGCTCAGGGGGGACTTGGTGGCAGCCTACAATTACATAAGAGGGGAAGATTAGACCAAGTGTTTTTCTGTAGTTGTTTAGATATTAAGCTGTATGTTGTTGTTAAAAGCCTAATTAAAATCTAAGATGTAGTGAGGCCTTGTATAAAGTAAGGCCTAGTAAATTTAGCAAAACCTTGAAGTAGTAAGGCCATGTGGCATAGTTAAAATTGCCTTATCAAAAGAATGCAAGGCTTGTACTGCTATTGGTCAGTCTAAGGACAGTTGAAGTAAAAGGAATCTGAGTGGTTGTATATTATCAGAACATTTCAGAAGCTTTAAATTGGCTGGAATATCTGGAAACCATTCAGAAGGAAGATACAGCTCTGTGAAAAGGATTAGTTGGCTGTTGCCTGGATCAGTGGGCCCGTGGACCTCGAGGAGCCCAAGGACTGCATTCCAGGGTCCTTCTCAGAACCCTTTGGACAGAGCTGTTCAGGGATGCCTGACTTTGCTGAACTTTGAGGAAAGAAGTTTGCTGTGTATCGGGCATCAGTGGGCACTGCTGATAAGTTGTCAACGCAAATTGCTTTTGTCTGTCATTGTTTGTCTTGTTACTATGCGTAGTTGTGTTTTTGTTAAGTCAATAAATCTTTCTTACCTTTCTACCCGCAGCCATTCTCTCAATGCCATAACCTCTGCAGGCGGCTGGGACAGTATGAAATCAATACTGCCCAATACAACAGAAATGATCTACAAGCTGCACCTTGAAATGCTTGTTCTTCCCAGATGCCTGTAGAGATACCGAGAAGTCACTGGGCGAAGATTCACTGTCTGACAAGGAAGCCTCCTTCCATTCCCCTCCCATTTTGGGCACATTCTGCCTGGTGTCTGTACTGTTCCCATAATATCACACTCTTTCAGCAAACCATCCTGTAGAAGATGGCCCTGCAGAGCCTATCTAATGTGGATGGGAAGGATTGATGGTAGGTCTGTTGTTGAGCATTACTGCATAAATTCTAGAAGCAAGGTCAGATTAAGCCCCTCAAAGGCAACCAGAGCCTCTGAGGTCCAAGCAAAGCACATTCCTTTCTTGAGAAAGGCAGGGCCTGGGGCCACCTGTGAGAGACCCCTTGATTAGGTTTCCTCTAGAAGTCGGCCAAGCCAGGGAGTCACTAAACCCCACAGATAGCCCTTGGGGGTTGCCAGTCTTGGATGGCAGAAACCTTTGGATCCATGAATAGCCCCTCTGGTATAAATACACACCCTGCAAACTCAAGGGTTGTTTAATCACAGTCACACTCTTCTAATCTGGCCCAGAGGGCATGGCTTCTTAGTCACTCCAATACCATTCCAGCATGGCGTTCATGCTGGTCGGGGCTTGCAGAAACTATTAAAATATTGTCCAGATAAATTACCCAAAACAAGTCCAGGATGTCTTTGAAATGTCATTCAAGAAACACTGAAATCCTGTGACCACGATGGCATAAATCAGCATTGGTCCAAGCCCACTGAGTTCTGTGCGCAGCATCTGATCCAAAACCTTTCAGCGTCAATTGGAGCCTTTTCACTGACTTCAGCTGGCTGCTGAGAGAGCATGGTACGAGAGGAGAAATAGGCCATGTAAACAGGCAGAAGAACTGTTCCCATTGCAATGATTCGAGTAGCAGAAACGGAGAGTTGCCATCTCGTCACCTTACTTGTAATATCATCTGCTTCCTGAGACACTGCATCCCTGGGATCAGGGATCAGGTCATTCTGTCTCTGTTATGGAGCAGAACGGATCTAACAGAGAAAACCCCTATCTAAAAAAAACCCTAAAGGGCACATCATTTACTTGCTGTTTATTTTCAGAAACATGAGGTATTTCAAAGTGCTATAAGATGCACCACTTAACATACATCGTTGGAAGAAAATGAACAGAGAACTTTGCAGTTACCCAGTTCTATGCAGCAAACATTAACAGATACTTTACCTGGAAGAAACAGGCCAGGAAAAGGCAGGTACTGTATGGTGCATTTCTTTACAAAAATTTCCTTAGTTCAAACAAGTGATGAAGCAATATCTGCTCAAAACTTTCACAACTCCTTTTCATATGAAAATATAAGTATCAAATCTAGTTGTGTATCAGCATCATATTAAAGTATACACACGGTGTAAGAATTAGTATGGTGCATAACAGAGATTAACAATATATTTCTACAAAAAAAGTCCATGCTCCTCAAACATTGAGGTATTACAGTACTTAAGTATGAACTTCTAGTCTAATACTGGTGACAAGAGTCACCTCTCATAACCCAAGACATGTACAAAAGGCAAGTGTAGATGGTCTTTCCCTTAACATGAGGAAACCTGACCTCATGGCCTTACACCTCTGACATTCCTGGATCGTGTGGTGCCATCGATATTTTCTGTCCTGTGAATCTGAGTTTTGAGGACATGAGTTGTTAGACTTTGGTTGCAGCACAGGTTGTACTGAACAGGGCACCTTGTTTTCCAGCTTCTTCTATAGTGGGGTATCTTCAGTCGCCATGTGTGGATACAGAGGAGCATAATTCTGCTGCTGGTGAATTGGGGCACAACGCTTTAAAATCAGTTCATTCTGCTGCATCCGCACTGATGTGAAGGTGGCACTTTTAGGGCAGAATGGTAAAAGTAGTAACGGCCTCGTTGGCGGAGAAGCATCTCTCCTCCTCTGTCACCACATCCATTTTATCCATTTCTTCCTCTTCCTCCTCCTCTTCATCATCTTCAAGAAATAGAAAATGTAAATAAATGGATTCCCTGTAAAATTATAAAAACCATCAAATCTAAAATCATATTTCAACAGCATCTCGCAATTTCAGGCCAAATGTGAAACTTTATGCATTTAAATCCTACCAATATATATTAAAACACCAATGCAGCATCAAAGGTACAACTGGTGTTTTAATAGCATCTAGCTGCAAAACCAGGTCTGGATTGGGTGTGTACGCTACCTGTCTGTAGAGACTGATCCAGACAGACATGTGCACACACAACATACACACATTTGCAATAAATGACTCTGCAAATGTAAAACTAGAAACTCTGAACAGGGAGTTTTTTGTACTTTCAAATTCAAATGAGAGAGAGACCTGGGATCAAGCAAAGCAAACTCGCTATGGTAAACAGTGCTAGAGAAAATGTCTGTATTTCTATTTTAACCATTGAGCTGGGGCATCTCTCTCTCTCTCTCTCTCTCTCTCTGCCCCTCTTTCTCCTTCTCCTTCCCCTCCCATCTCACACACACACACACACACACACACACACACAAAATCACAACTCATCTGTGCTTGGTTGAAAAGTGGCCAGAAAACAAAGCAAGGACTAGATTTGTTCTGCTGCAGAATGGGAAGCAGCTCTAGTCTGGGGGTCCCTTGAAGCCAATGTGGAAAGGAAATGCTTCTTTACCCAAAACTGTCAAGGCACAGACATTAAAGGGATGACAAGGCTTTTGAAACGGGGCTTATCATCAGGGATCCTTGTTTTCTCTGATTAAAAAAAAAAAATCCCTAATTTTTGGATTAAATTTAACCCCAAATCCACATTTGTCCATGATTAAAATGGAACACCACTATCTATATGCTTGTGTCTTAGTGACATTTCATTTTAATCATGGAAAAATGTGGATTTGGAGTTACTTTTTTAAATCCAAAATTGGGAGATTTTTGTATCAGATAAAGCCAGGATCCCTGCTTATCATCAAGTTAATGAGGATGGTCATCTGGATCTGCTCATTTACGTAAGTGAAACTATGTTCACAAATGAACTGGACGTGTCCGGACACTTTTGTGCATGAGTTCTCATTTCTCATTCTCATAGATGCTTTCATGCATGGCAGCAATTTTATTAGCATTCTAGGTTTTCTTCTGCGTATCAATACAAAGATTTCTCTGCTGAGCTGTCAGACTGTCTAGGCAGTTCAAGCCCTGAACAAGGCTCAGGAATACTCTGCACTGGAAACATCCCTTACTGTGTTGTTGATGCCCTATGTGCACAGGATTGTCTCCATAGCCTGTGTTTTTGAGACTGACAGAGAAAAAGATCATTAAAAAGCACTATCCCATTTCTCTAGACTCGGTTAGTCACCACGCCCTGGAACAGGACATCCTTGAGTGATTTCTCTTGGTGAAGCCAACCTGTGTCTGCCTTATTGCCCGCTGTCTGAAAACAGGTCCCTCAAGGAAACCTTCCATGAAGGCAGTGTCCTGGGGCAAGCATGCTGCCACAGCCCTTTTAGAGTTGGGAAGGAGGCAAACAAATGCCCCTGCTTGGACAGCAAGGGAGGCAAGTGGTTGTGCTCCTGGCTACATTTTGAATAAAGAAAAATAAATGAGTTCTTGGAGATTTGCGAACTTCCCCTCTCCCAGGCTAACTCCTCGTGGCCTGGTGCATCATCTTGCTTCCTCTGAAGCTGCTGCAGTGAACCTGCCTTTGTCCTCTGCTCCCCTGAACAGCGGGGACTCCAACCCCTGGGACGTTCAGCGCTGGGCTGCTTTTGCAATACTTGTTCTTCCCTGGACCCATGTCCAAGGGCTTCTGCTGCCATTTCCCTTACTGCTGACCTCTTTCTGCGCAGTCACATCAAGGTGAGGAGATGCACTCTGGCACTAAAGTGCACGGTCACCAACTTTCCCTCAGTCTTTGTGGGGTTTTGATTTACAGAGAGGCAGCACACAAACAAAGGGGCCTGCCCTAGAACTGTGCATTTATTTCCTTTGGTCTCCTGACCACATGAGTGCCTCCAAGGCGGAGGGGAGAGGTAAGGCCCAGCTCAGTTTTGATGAGAGGAAGGAATGTGTGATAGGAAAGAGGCCACCACCGTCAGTTGCTGTAGCCCAAGGGCTCTGCAAACCTTCCATGGTAATGTCCCATCCCAGGCCCAGGATCTACGCCATCAACCTTACTCAGCAGCTGATAGTTCACCTGATGGCAAACAACATTTGCCTGGCAAACATCACCTGTGCTAGGCTGCCCTACAGAAACCACCTCTGCCCCCTCCATTGTCCCAGAGGGGGAAATGCCTCCTCCAGCAGATTCTATTTGGAAAGTCACACTTTGAGGAGAAGCAGCTGTGCACTTCACAGATCTCCAACTGCAAGCGCAAAACCAGACACATCTGTGCTGGGTGGAGCATGTACCCAAGTGTCCCAAGGGGCTTCTGGCCCTGACGGTACTGGGGAAGTGCCTGTTATACTAGGACACAACTGCTGTGCCCTGTGCGGTGCTGCTGTTGCCACCAGTACTCGCCCACATGCCAGCCAGGCTGCCTGCTGCTGAGGCCAAGGTGGGCAAAATGGGCCCTTTCTCCTTGCCCAGCAAGGGGAGCACGGCTGCAGGATCCACGCACTCCCACACACAGCGGCTGGGCTGGGCCTGGGGGCTGGTGCTGCTCATGCCCCCGGGGCTGCGCCATGCAGGTGCTGATTGCCCCGCTCTGCCCCCTTGGCCCTGCAGGTTCTCAGTCTCTGCTCACTCAAGCTTCTCTGGGGCAGCAAAGCTGCTCCACGCACAGTCCCGGAGGAGGATGGAGCTGAGGCTGGTCTGCGCACAGCCCATCTCCAACAGGTCTCCTCCATCCCTGCTGCTCCACAGGGTGGCTTCAGGGGGTAGGGGCAGCAGGGCAGGTTGGTGGCCCCACAAAGCCAGCCCTGCCCCTGGGCCTAGGGCCCATCCAGCAGGGCTGGATGGGCACAGGGGGGGCGGGCAGCAGCTCCAGCTGTTCCCAGATGCCCTCCCCGACTGGAGCACATGCCAGACCTCCTTTGTCCACAGACAATCAGGGCTACGGAGAGTCTCAGGCGAGGGCCAGGGCTGTGCTGAGTGCCTCTGGCATCGCGGAGCTGCTCTTGCTGCCCCCACAAGGAGAGCATATAAAAAGTAGAAACAGGGAGAGATTACCAAAGAGGAGTATACCTCCTCTTCTCGCGCTTGTAGGGAGGCAGTTAGACGGGCCAAAGCGACCATGAAGCTGAGAATGGCATCCCAAGTTCAGGATAACAAGAAATTGTTTTTTAGATATATAGGGAGTAAAAGGAAGGCCCAGGGAGGAATAGGACCCCTACTAAATGGGCAGAAGCAATTGGTGACAGACAGGGGGGATAAGGCTGAACTCCTCAACAAGGTCTTTGCCTCAGTGTTCCTAAGTGAGGGGCAAGACAAGTCTCTCACTGGGATTGTAGAGAGGCAGCAGCAAGGCACCAGACTGCCATGCGTAGACCCTGAGATGGTGCAGAGTCACTTGGAGGAACTGGATGCGTTTAAGTCCGCAGGCCCGGATGAGCTCCATCCGAGAGTACGGAAGGCACTGGCTGATTCATAGATTCATAGACCCCCTGCATAAGCAGGAAAGAGGGCTGGGTTTAGATGACCCCAGCTAGATGCCTATCTAACCTCCTCTTGAAGACCCCCAGGGTAGGGGAGAGCACCACCTCCCTTGGGAGCCCGTTCCAGACCTTGGCCACTCGAACTGTGAAGAAGTTCTTCCTAATGTCCAATCTAAATCTGCTCTCTGCTAGCTTGTGGCCATTATTTCTTGTAACCCCCGGGGGCGCCTTGGTAAATAAATACTCACCAATTCCCTTCTGTGCCCCCGTGATGAACTTATAGGCAGCCACAAGGTCACCTCTCAACCTTC
>NW_005843161.1:124874-136548 GCF_000455745.1 Alligator sinensis | reverse complement strand
GCGCTCCCCTACCCTGGGGGTCTTCAAGAGGATGTTAGATAGGCATCGAGCTGGGGTCATCTAAACCCAGCGCTCTTTCCTGCCCATGCAGGGGGTCGGACTCGATGATCTATTGAGGTCCCTTCTGACCCTAGCATCTATATATCTATGAGAAGGAGGTGATGCTCCCCCTCTATGCGGCACTGGTCAGGCTGCAGTTGGAGTACTGTGTCCAATTTTGGGCGCCGCACTTCAAGAGGGACGCGGAGAATCTGGAGAGGGTCCAGAGGCGGGCCACTTGCATGATTAGTGGCCTTCGTGATAGACCCTATTTAGGGAAGTTGAGAGAGCTGATTCTCTTCAGCCTTCACAAGAGATGGCTGAGAGGAGATCTTGTGGGCCACCTATAAATTTATTAAAGGAAGTCAATGGGGAATAGGGGAAGCGCTGTTTACTAAGGTGCCCCAGGGAGTGACAAGGAATAATGGGTATAAACTAGTTGAGAGTGGATTTAGGTTAGATATTAGGAAGAAATTTTTCACAGGAAAGGTGGCCAGGATCTGGAATGGGCTTCCAAGAGAGGTGGTGCTATCACCTAGCTTGGAGGTCTTCAAGAGGAGGCTAGATAGTCACCTGGCTGGGGTCATCTGACCTCGGTCCTCTTTCCTGCCAGGGGCAGGGGGTCGGACATGATGATCCATTGTGGTCCCTTCCGACTTTATAACCTATGAATCTATGAATCTAACCCATGTGTTGCAGGGAGAGACAAAAGGGAGGACCCAAAAGGGCAAGGGGGAAACCCCGGGAACAGGAGTCTGGGGAAGAACAGGGAGGAAAAAGCAAAAGTAAAAGGGAACACTCACCTGCAGCGAGACCCGCGGCAAAGCTTGAACACTGGGAGGAGCCCAGACGAATCATCAGCCACGCCTTCATACAGCTGCGGCCGGCCAGTGACGTCAGCGGCGATCACCGGTCAGCAGAAATAAAGCGGGCCACCAACAAAGAGGCAGGGGGACGGATGCCGGCAGAAACCCCAGCGGGAGGGGTCTCCATCAAGTTCTGAACAGAACAAATGGGGCCGGAAGTGGTGTTCCCCAGCAGGGAGGGATCTGGCTCCTCGCACTGTGAGCCAGAAGCTGCTGGCTGCGGCAAAGACGACGCTGCACTTGGAGCGGGAGCTCCCATGCGAAGACCAGAAGAATAGGACGGAAGAGCCTGGAGGGACCCTGATTCCAGTGGCCACCGTGGAGGAGGGGGAGGTGCTGACCCACTATCAGGTGGGGTGGTGGAGGGCCTCAGGGGACCCAAAGATATAGGAGTCAGAGTGGCAAGGGAGAGGAAGTCCGTGGAAGGCCACAGGATCCCACGACCATGTGGGGAGCCTAGGATAACCCCATAAAAGTCATGGGGAGTGGGCTGTGTGTGATTGGGCCTTAGGGGCCGGACGTGGGTACAGAGGGGTCCCTCTGGGTGTGTCAGGGATGCTCTTTTCTTTTGGGGTTTTGTTGTGATCTAGTTTGCATTTCCCACTTCTGGAGGGGTTGAGTATCAGGGCACAGGGGGAGGCCCGATTGTGGCATGAGCCTCAGGATCGGGGTTAACATTAAGGAAAGTCAGCGGGCACGAAAACTGGGGAGGCACTAGGGACCCGCCACTCAGGAGTTCAGCCACAAGAACAGCAGTGACCCGCCATGCTGGGTATAAGGGCAAGGCAGAGGGGAGGTGAAGCCTCACAGAATACTGCCTGAGAGACAGTGCACCCTTGAGGGAATCCGAGTGGTCCCACCCCACACTGTATTAAGATTCAAAGTCATGGCAGGAGAGATAGGGAAGGACCACGTCGGGAGCAAACATCTACTCGATGGGCCACCCAGGGTAACAAGGCAGACACCATCGTCTATCCGGACCAAAGCTGCCCAGGATAAGATGTTTGAGGCCAGGTGGTCACACCATGGTAACTAACTTTTTTAAACCTGCTTCATCAAGTTACACAGCTTTTGCTTCCACTTAAAAATGGACAGACACAACAGTTATAGCTGATCAGTAGCAAGGCAATACAATTTTAAAGCACTTTAACTCCTTCACATCTTAAGCGGCAAGTCCATGAACAGGACTCTGTGACGCAGACACTCCCCATCATTTAACCATAGTAACATGAGTGAGAAGAGAGTCTTTTCTCTGCTATCTGAAATGTTTTTCTTCATATGCTTCATGCCCCAAGTATATTTTCTGGAAACCCTCTTGTTAAAACTCCTGCAGTCGATATCAAGTATTAGGCACGGCCCTTATGGAATACTTGACTAATGCAGCACTAAGCTTTTGAGCTCCTTCCACATGGAAGATGCACTTGCACCAACATGAAGGTGATAGTTAACTGTAGATAAGCACACAGAATTGCACTTCCTCAAAGCAGTGACTTGTGAGATGCTTTCAAATAGGATGGCAATGAGGATCACATAAGCAGCTAACTATCTACCAAGCCATCCCATGACTACTGTGTGCTTCAGAGCACAGCTACATCCTTGCTTGCCTTGCTCAGCACATATTCCTGACAGAATCATAGACAACTAGGGCTACAAGAAACCTCAAGAGGTCATCTAGTCTGCCTGCCTGCTTGATGCAGATTTATCCCTGTCTAAACCATCCCAGCCAAGGATTTTTCTGACCTGCACTTCAAAACGTCCAAAGCTGGAGATTTCGCAGCCTCCCTAGGCAATTTATTCTGGTACTTCAAAATCCAAAGGTGGTCATCTTAGATGACAACAAGAGATTAAGAAGAAATGTCTAAGGCTCTCACTTCCTGTCCTGTCCTTCACGGACATAGAACAATCTATCACCACCTTCTTTTTAACAGCCCTTTGTATATTCGTAGACTGTGATCAAACCCTCTCTCAAACCACATAATTGCAATATTTCCAACCTTTCCTCAGGTATAGGGGAAATGTAAACATAACTACATTTTTAAAAAATGACAACTGGGACTTGAATATTAAAGAACTGTTGGGAAGATAGGTACTTTTTAAATCCCAGCCTCAATATACAAATGTTCTAGGCTATAGTAACTCCTTCTATCACTAACAGCCTAAGTGAAAGTTAATCAAATCTCATGCTAACAGTGATCCAATTCCACAGTTCATGGTGTGAAGATAATTTCCTCTTCTTACCATATGTACAGCTTTGGACAATTTTCCAGGCCTATTTTTTTTTCCATTTAATTTTTCCTTTAAAAAATGCTCTGGAGGTCCCTTCCAACCCTACTTTTCTATGATACCTATGATTAGCAAGTGAAAAATGTGCTGGCTTGTGCACGTTAAGCTTCCATAAATCTTTCATGCAGTATTCATTATGCCTAACCCAAAGCTCTTTGAAGCCACAGTGAGTTTGCAATGGCCTACAGCAGGGTCTTGGCTCAGATCCTTAGAAAAAGCCTGAAGTCAGGTGGATATCAAATTTGCAGCTGTGCAGCAACCTGACCATATATCCTACCTTCCATAAAGAGTTCAGACATGATCATTCTCCAGACTTGAATGCAATTCATGTGCAACACTCTACAGCATACACATTATGGCATAACTTTTAGAAGGCATCACCTCCAGAGACAGTCCAGCGTAAAGGCTCATTGTCATATCACCTACCTTGAATGCAAAGTCCTTCGATGCAATTCTCAGATTCTTGATTTCAGCCTTCACAGAATTTTCCTCCGTTTCGTGGTGAAGGAGAAGTGCATTCCCAAATTCTCAAATGCTCACATTCTGGGCTGCAGACTGACCATTCACTCTGTACCTCCCAGCTACCATCCACTAAATGGGAAGACAAAAAACAGAAGCTTATATGACAGTTGTGATCAGAGTGCATCCAAATTCACTTATTCCAAGGGTTACACAGGCGCTGTTCTGAGCTTCTTTTAAAGAAAGCCATCTCCTTTCTCCCTAATCTGTCAGCATGTGGAACATATACTAAGACTCAAGAGGTTTATACACAGAATATGTGCTATATCTCTGGGTCAGACCTATATAGCACTCATTTTAAAGATGCATGCCATGTCTGATGGCATGTACTTAGCATCTATTATCAAGAAAGCTTTTAACCCCTTAGGATTTTTTTTCTCTCTCACACTTTACATGCAGAAGTCGGTTTCAAAGGCATCGTTGAAATGTAGCTACCTTCAGTGTAGAATACAGCAGCTTTTTAAATCAAGTGCAGCCACAATATACGAGACAGTTTAAGGCAGGAAGGAAAGAACACCTAGAGCCACTTAGAACCACAGGTGATAATTTCATATACTTTTCTTCATCATGCAGCTATTATGCTCCTAGTGTTCATTCATAATTCAGCTCCAACAGGGTTGGTATGTGGGGGCCTCACAGAGCCATTGAGCAGGAATAATGTTGACATTACCAAAAGAACAAGAGCTGGCCAATGCCCTGAGTGAGATTCAGGATCAATGCATCTCTCTGCTGATGGATTTATAACTCTCTGGCCCCATCCCTACATGGCAAAGGTGTTCCACACCCCCTGTTTTTTCATGCATCAATCAGGTAGGGTAAAAGTCAGACGTTTTTGTTCCTGCGTTCACGTTAGTACCTAGTGGGTCCAAAGCTCGGAGGCTTGGTCCCCACTGGAATTGATTGAAATGTCTCGGTTCACTTTTAAGATGAAAACTTGGTAAAAACTGCATGTCTGCCCCCCTTAGTGCTGTCATCACCGCCCCTGCCCCCCAACTATTCCATTAACCTATAACTTTGTTAGAAGTTTCCCCCCAAAAAGATACAAACAGATAAACAAAGGACAAAAAATCAGGCTATAAAAGAAGTATAGTTATCTACAGTGACAGGGGATTTAAATCCCTTTATCCCATTTAACCTTTTCATACCATTTTCAAGCAAAATGTTTTCAAACCAAATCATCTTTTATTTACTCATAAACCATCAACTCAGGATTCTGTTTCTCCTGCTATGAGCCAGCATCAGTAAGCCCGAAATCCGAAAAGGTGCTTCCCAACCTTTTCATCAGCCTTACCCCATTTAAACATTGGAAATTTTTCGCAACCCCAAAATGATGCAAACAAGATCAATGGCCCCTCCCCACATGGGCAACACAGCTGAAGTGAAGCCAGGGGGTGGGGAGGAGGAAGTGGGCTTCCTGGTATGGGCTCGGGGCTCCCCCCCCTACTGCCCTCCCCTGGGGGTCTCCACAGCCCAGCAAGTGGGATCTGGCGCCCGCATCCTACCCCACCCCATGCACAAATATGGGGGGAATGTGCTCCCCATGCCTGCCTCCCTGGGAATTCACAGTAGCAGGGAGCCAAACTAGTCCCTCTCTCCCTCACTGTGGGGGATGCAATCTTCTCTCCCCCACTGTAGATGTAACTGGAGGGATCTGCAGGAGCTGCTCTCCATGCTGCTTTGCTGGCTAATTGCCCTTCTCCTACTCCTCTAACACCCTAGCAGCCCCTTGCAGGCTGGAACTCTGCCAGCCTCCAAGGAGAATCCACCTTTTCCTGTGCTTTTCAACATAATCGGTCAATACTGCTGAGTGTTTTTTTATCGCTGCGACCCCAACGTTGGGAACCACTGACCTAAATTACCAATATGAAAAGCTCTGTGCCTCATTTTTAGGGTCCAGCCATTCAATATTCAGAACCTTCTCTTCTGTCTCAAGTACTATGTATCGCACCAAATTGCTGCTTGGTGACTAAGCATTCATTTGCCTTCAGTGAGTTAGAGGCATTAAGAACCCTAGCACATCTGGCAAGCAAGGATTGCAACTTCCTCTGCTATTGCAAGAAAAGTCAAAAAGCACAAGCCTCTGAACTCCACTCTGCAAGAAGCATACAAAAGTCTTCTACTTCCTTTTGATCTCAGTGACTCTGCATAGCACACCTGCCTATGGAACAGTTCAGAGGGCTCTCTCTGGAGCATGACCTTTTAAGTTAGACCTGGATAACCTGCATCTTTCTCACCAGGACAAAGCAAAGTACAGATCATTTTCTGCACTGACATTCCCTCACAGAAAGCTCCCCCATTAAGTGGAGCAGGGTTGGTACAGGTCCAAGATCATTCCTCCAGCCTCAGCCACACCGCACATTACAGTTAGACCACTCCATCCATGATGATCAGCCTCCGTTCACTGAAAAGTACAAACACATGTATTCTATGTATTACATAAAAGTCTCTAAGCATCAAATCTTCATTTAGATCTTGTCCTTCATAAGGTGTATCTATGTATGTATGTATGTGTGGTGCATTTTTAAAACACATTTTGCAAGGTAAATTTAAACCCAAATAGGAGCATCACCATCTAAGTAGCAGCAGAATACAATTACATCAGGGTGTGGAAGAACTAAAAGTGTGGATAACAAAAAGTCCTTTTTCAAATATATTGGGAGGATGAAGAAGGCGCCGGGTACTGTGGGGCCCCTGCAGGATATGCGGGGCAATCTGGTGGTTGCGTCAGAGGATAAAGCGGATCTCTTTAACCAATTCTTCACCTCCGTTTTCTTGTGCAGGGAACGGGACTTCCCTGCTGTGATAGAAGCCGGACGCGAGGGGATCGCCTTCAGACCTAAGGTTGAGGAGGACCGGGTTAGAGAGCTTCTGGAGGGGCTGGACGCGTTCAAGTCAGCGGGTCCGGATGCTCTCCACCCCAGGGTGCTGAGGGAGCTAGCTGGGGTTATTGCAGGGCCCCTGGCACGGCTCTACGAGCGATCGTGGTGCTTGGGCCAGGTGCCAGACGATTGGAAGGTAGCTAATGTGGTCCCCATCTTCAAGAAAGGGAAAAGGGAGGACCCGGGCAACTATAGGCCCGTCAGTCTCACCTCAATCCTGGGGAAACTCTTTGAGAAGATCATCAAGGAGCACATTTGTGATGGGCCGGCATCAGAAATGATGCTCAGGGGCAATCAGCATGGACTTATTAGGGGGAGATCATGTCAGACCAACCTGATTGCCTTTTATGATCAGGTCACAAAGGCCATGGATGCAGGTGTCGCGGTGGATGTAGTCTTTCTGGACTTCAGCAAGGCCTTTGACACCGTCTCTCACCCCATCCTAATTAATAAACTAGGCGACTGTGGCATAGATGCCTACACGGTCAGATGGATTGCAGATTGGCTGAAGGGTCGCACTCAGAGGGTGGTGGTGGATGGATCATACTCGACTTGGGGGGAGGTGGGTAGTGGAGTCCCCCAGGGCTCGGTCCTGGGCCCTGCGCTGTTCAATTTCTTCATCAGCGATCTTGATGTTGGGGTGGAAAGCAACCTGTTTAAATTCGCTGATGACACCAAAATTTGGGGGGAGGTGAGCACGCTAGCAGGGAGAGAGAGATTGCAGAAGGATCTGGATAGGTTACAGGGGTGGGCAAACAGGAACAGGATGTGTTTCAATACGGACAAGTGCAGGGTGCTGCACTTGGGTAGTAGGAACCAGCAGCACACTTATACGATGGGGAACTCCCTACTTGAGAGCACGGAGGCGGAAAGGGATCTTGGTGTCATTATTGACTCCAAGATGAACATGGGCCGACAATGCGAGGTCATGGTTGGCAGGGCTAACCGGACCTTGTCGTGCATCCACAGGTGCATCTCGAGTAGAGCCAGGGAGGTGATCCTCCCCCTCTATGCGACGCTGGTCAGGCCGCAGCTGGAGTATTGTGTCCAGTTCTGTGCGCCCCATTTCAGGAGGGATGTGGACAACATGGAGAGGGTCCAGAGGAGGGCCACCCGCATGATCCGGGGACAACAGGGCAGACCCTACAGTGAGAGACTGCGGGACTTGAACCTATTCAGCCTCCACAAGAGAAGGCCTTCACAGTTAGGGTGGCTAGGAGCTGGAACCAACTTCCAAGGGAGGTGGTGCTGGCCCCTACCCTGGGGATCTTTAAGAAGAGGCTGGATACTTACCTGGCTGGACTCATTTGAGTCCCGTTTTTGTTTTTAGGTTGAGTGTTTGTTTTTGGTTTTTTTTGGGTTGTTCTCCCGCCCTGGCGGGGGGGCGGGCTAGAAGATCTATTAGGTCCCTTCCGACCCTGAAACTATGAAACTACAGTGTGTGCGTTTGGAAGATCCATGCATCAGGGGGTGTAACGACTGACAGCAGGACTGAAGGGAATGTCAAAGAATGCTCCTCAGTTCCCTTCACACACACTTTACCTAGAGGCCTTTTTAAAGATCTTAGTTATCCTTTCACTGCATTTTGAAATGTTGTTCTCCAGTTTATGAACTTGGAGAGTGACAGGGCAGGAAAAAAACAATTTCTGTTTTTTCACCCAATGCTACACAATTATCTGCATTAGCTATTTTATGTATAATGCTATGGAGACCCTATTTGAGGAGCATTTAAACCCATCTCTATTAAGGAAAAAAGCACACAGGGCATTTCTAGATGTGCTCTGAGTGGCATGAGGGGGGTGCTTTATTAGCACCACTCAGAGCCATGCTAATTAAATCACCTGGAGCATCACATGCATCAGCATCCCTGCACTGAAAAATGGTGGCGGGGGTGCTTTAACTAAAGCTTATCTAATGAGCTTTATTTAACACACCACCGCCATCCTTTTTCAGCATGGGGACACTGATACAGATGATGCTGGAGCCTGATGGAGCATGGTAAATTCCACGCTCCAGCAGAGTTGATTAATTGAGTCTGCTTCAATGTGCTGTAATTACAGCATGCTGGAGCAGCCTCTTGGCATGTGTATAGGACCCCACCGGCACTTATTGGAGTGCCTTCCTGAACTAGGCTTATCAACACCATTGCTACAATCCAGCATCCCTGGAAGAAGGAAAGTAGCATTTTCAGGGCTAACTTTATCAACCCAAGTATCAACTGGGGACACTTACACCACCTTGTGCAACTGGCCTTCCTCTTCGGAGCATGCTCAGAAAGGGTCTGCTCTAGCCCCATCCTTGAGCTTTCTGGCAATGGCCTTCCACATGGGAGTGCACATAACTCTATGGAAGTCCTTGAAATGTTAGTGGCAGAAAAAGCACCATGAGCAACACATTGATGGAGAAGGAGGTGGTACACAAAGGAGGTGGTAGTGATCTAGGAGTAATAGCACTTGCCTAGACAGTAGCAAATCCACATTCTAGGCTCTCTGTAACCTGAAGGACTTTTAAACCTGAGTTTCCCCATCAAAATGCTCTAATTATTTGGCACCAGGCTAAGATCTCCCTCTGCACATCTCTGTGAAGCAGAGCTATGTGGGGCAGGAGTAGAGCAAGCCAGAGGAAGTGGCTTATTGAGATGGGGAAGTGCTACTTATTGGGAGTGCTACTATTGGGGAGTTGGATTTTGGCCTATGAATAAGGCTTGTTTGCTTGGTCACAGTTATTAGGAACTGTAACAAGGACTGCTAAATCGCAGTCATATTACTGAGCTGGAAACCAGGGAGCCCTCATTGTGCTAGACGCTGTGCAAACAACTTCATCTTGAGGTCAAGTCTCAGGACTGGAGCTCATTAAAGTAGGGAGCAGAGGAGGGAAATGCACAACTCCATGAGTCTGTAAGAACCTGCTGTGAATCAATAGGCTCCTCGTTCTTAAGCCATTCCACCTAGTGGGAAGGAAAATGAAAAAAGAATGATGCAGGAAAAGGAAAGATTTACAGAAAAACATGGCATGGAAATATACTGACATCCCACAGAAGTTATGAATTATATTTAGGGGGATTCTTGCTAAATACTTATGAGAGTGTTTCTGAAACTAATGGCAACTTCAAAATAAAACTATTTTTGTGTGCAACGATCATTTACTGGACCACATCACTTGTCGACATAGTCGTAAAAGATGGCTGCACCTGAAAGTGCCGTCATCAGTACTCCCTGTTGCTTCATAGTTGCCTGCTCTGTCACAGACATCATAGTGTGGGCAGCCATTTTCCCATTAGCTTCTCAAACTCCCTCTTAAATTATGTTATCAGCTAATGGTGTGGATGCTGTGAATGTTAGCACCCATGGGATAAGGCTCTACATAAACAGGAGACAGAATCTGTACCCTGCAGATATTTGTGGGCAAGAAATAGGAACAAAAAAAGAGACATGAGCAATAAAAGTTATAAGCAATGGAATACTGCAAAACTGTTAAATAACATGGATTGTACGAGGGGAGGGCTATTTTTTTTCATTTTATAGAGGGCCAGAAGCATTGAGGGAAACACTAAGGAAAAGAAAAGAAGCAAAGCAATAGTCCCATATCACTGTATTTTTGCTGATGGATACTTGGACATCTGCAATAAGTCTTTGGAACAAGGAGGTGCAGAGAGACAGACTTAATATTTTCCAAGGTAGCTTAAGCCCTTGTGGGAGCCTGGAGGAACAAGGCTTAAAAATGAAACCAGATTCTTAGTTGATTTTTCTTTGCACCTATCTGTCTAATCAATATTTTTCTTGAATCTATACTGTACATTCTACTTCCTCTAAAATTATTACCATATTTCCTCGAATACAAGACAAGGTGCCCCCCCCCACCCCAAACACACACACACACATACACACACACACACACACACACACACCGATCAGCATAGGGGAAAAACTCTTTGTCTTTCATTTGCATACAAGAAAACTTCACAAAATACACCCTCTATCATTGCACTGCTAACAAAAGCAGCATTTGCTCAGTAATGGAAAACAACTATGAAGGTGATTAAATGCAGCCAACAATGAACATGTCTATAAAAACACATGACCCATATTAGGCAACCATGCTGATAGAAATGTGTGCGCGTATGTGTGTGTCCCTTAAAGAAATGGGTGGGTGTTCCCTCCATAGGAAACTTGCACCAGGCCTGGAAGTACTGCAATACTACGCTGGCATTGGGAGGGCACCCTTCTAAAAGTAGATTGAATTTTATTAGTATCTGTTTAGGATTGTGAATCCAAAAAGATGACAAAGCCATTAGGGAAATACAAATCACCCAAGTGAAGTACTAACATTAGAGGGATGGAGGTGAGGAGGGGAATGCAATTAGGTTACAGAAAATACAATTTTAGCCAACTAAGCCCAGGGGTGGGGGGAGGGGAGGGAGAGGGTTCGCGAGAAGTGCGTGAAGCTCCCACTGGGCAGGAAGTGGTTGCCAAGAAGGCCAAGATGCTGATGGGACCCTACCACAAGGATAGGCTAGGATAGCCTATCTGAATAAGATGCATGGTAGGCTCCATTGAGTGCAGTTCCCCTTCGTGGTGACTGTTTTTCAAGCCACAACTGTTCTTCAAGCCACATAGTTTCATAGTTGCTAGGGTTAGGAGGGCCCTGAACAAATCATCTAGCCTGACCCCCTGCCACAGGCAGGAATGAATGCTGGGTTCACAAGACCCCAGACAGGTGATCGTCCAACCTTCTCTTGAATATATCCAAGGTAGGGGCGAGGACCACTTCCCTGGGAAGTTGGTTCCAGATTTTGGCCACCCTAACTGTAAAATATTGCTTTCTGATCTCTAACCTAAACCTATTTTCCATCAGCTTATGACCATTGCTCCTCATCACCCCAGGTGGTGCTGGGGAGAAAAGGGCTCTACCTATTTGCCATTGATCCCTCCTGATGCGTTTGTAGGCAGCCACCAGGTCCCTCCTCAGCCTCCTCTTGCTGAGGCTGAACAGGTTCAGGTCCTTCAGTCTCTCCTCCTAGGGCCTGTCCTGCTGCCCTCACACCAAGCGGGCGGCCTCCTCTGGACCCTCTCCAGGCTGGCCACATCC
>NW_005843161.1:116363-122922 GCF_000455745.1 Alligator sinensis | reverse complement strand
GAGCATTAGTGTAGAGGCACCTGAGGCCTCCTGAGGGTGCACGTGCCTTCCTCTTACTCCCAGGACAGTTGTGGCCTCCCGCTCCCAGGACGTTGATGTTTACCTGGGCTTCCCTTCCTGTTGTCACCCTGCATGCTGGTGAAGCATTCTCTCCACTCGAAGTGGCCCCTTCCCCCGGCAAAGCTAGTTTAAAGCCCGCCATACAAGATCAACCAACCTAGAGGAAAAGATACATCTGCCATTAGGGGAGAGGTGAAGCCCATCCCACCCCAGCATGCCCTGTTTACAAAAACATGGGTTGTTGTCAAAAAACCCAAAGCCTGCCTCATGGCACCAGCTCCGAAGCTGCTGGTTAATCACGTCAATGCAGGCCTCATGATGCCTACCCCGTCCACTTACCGGGAGAATGGAGGAAAATACCACCTAGGCTCCCATCTTCATCAGTTGGTGTCCCAAAGCCTTATAGTCCTCCATGATGCTATCCGGCTTGCCCTTGGATGCATCATTTTTACCCACATGGACCACAACCAGTGGGTAGTAGTCAGAGGGCTTGATGATTTTAGGGATGGTCTCTGTGACGTTGTGAATCCTCAGTCCAGGCATGCAGCAGACCTGCCATGACCAGGGCTCCCGGTGACAGATTGGACCATTGGTTCCCCTCAGGATGGAGTCCCCGATGACCAGAACTTTGTGTCTCCTCTTTCTCAGGGTATGCCTCTTCTGAGCCAGTAATGTAGGTCGAGCGACTTCAATTCCTCTGGGGACCTGTTCTTCTGCCTCCTCCTCTAGGGCCGCATACCTGTTCCCGAGGGGTGTCTGGGGAACAGGCACAGCAGTTGTACAAACTGCCCTGGCCTTGACAGGAACCTGCTGCCACCTGCTTCACATGGGGTGACCTGACCCTTCAGATTTGTTTCCCCTACTGTAACAGTGGGAGGGGGACAAATTCAAGGGAAATGTCCAACAATACACATATTTCAACTTCCTCTTCACTACCTTTCTTTTCCATTTCCAATTATTCTTGTTTCTTCACCAGCCTTAGATGTCTGGTAAACATTACCAAATGGCCCCAAACAGTTCACCCAGAAGCCCCCTCTTACCCCATCTCCCTTCCTGGTGTATATGATTATTGTGGCCCTGCCCTCTGTGGGATGAAGCCAGACCCGGTTGCCCTGTGCCTTATCTGCATATAAACTTTTGGAGGATCGCAGCACTCATGACAAGAACACCTGGTTCCAGTCATGAGTGGGAGGGGATAATTTACACACACATCCTTTGTGGGGAGTATTTGGGGTAGGCGCACATCCTGAGCAGTGCTGAGCTATGGGGTTATTATGGCTTGAAATGCTGTTGACTCTGCTGGGGCCCAGCCCAAAAAACTATATGGTAACTCATGAGATTTTGGCTTTAGATTAATATCAGACATAGTTTATATAAGTAGGTACACAAAAGTATTGCTTAAAAGTGTGCTTACAGAATACCTATAATAAAACTTGCAGCAGGTATGATGCATCATTTCTACAGGAATTAAATCTATGGTTTCTAGATGCAATTACTACAGGTCTCTTCATTTTGAGGTCACTATTTTCAGATTTGCTCTTTGTTTCAGGAAGAGTAGGGTCTGACAGTAAGAAAGGGCAAAACAGACTACAAGTGGAAGAAGCTGGGGGCAGAGAGGCCAATGGGGTGACCTGACCCTTCAGATTTGTTTCCCCTGCTGTAACAGTGGGAGGGGGGCAAATTCAAGGCAAATGTCCAAGAATTAGATTTTATACCTGGAATATTACAACACATTTATACATTTTCCATGTGTACAGTTTAATTATTGGGGCATCATCTTATATTCAAATAAATATGGTCATTCAGTTATGGTCATCTATAGGTGTGATCTCTGCTCTAGCTTCCCTTGGAAAGTGGAATAAAATAAACCAAAATCATAAGCAACAAAGTCCCCAGTGAAAAAATATGAAACTCTTTTGATCATACAGAAAGCAGAGCCCCCTTATCTGCCCAAGAGAATTGTGAACCAAAGCTTTTGTGGGAATTCTTGGCTCCTTAAGCCATTCTGCAAAGTAGAGAAGGATTCACTTGGACCAATGAAAAGTATCTGGTGGAAATGACTGACTTGGACTTCAAAGAAGAGCCAAAAGATGGTATAAATCAAGGGCGGGCAAAGTCCAGCCCACAGGTCAGACGGGGCCCACAACGGGCTCCATTTTCCCTGCCCTCATAGCTCCAGATGGTTTCCACGGAGATGCTAGGAGTGGCAGGGCTGTGACAGCATGAGGCCAGGGTCTCCATGGAAACTGGTCTGAGCAGCACTAACATGGGCAGGGAGCTGCTCATGGGCTGGGATCTTGTGGCGGTGACAGCACTATCCAGAGCCAGGGCAGAGCTGCGATCTGTTGCCTGCACAGTGGATCCTGGCCCCAGCTCCAGCCCATGCCATCTCCGTCACAAAATCTCAGCTCCGGCCCCAACCCCAGAGCAACTCCCCACCCAGCCACATACCCTGCCAGTGCTGCTTGGGCCGGTTTCCATGGAGACCCTGGCCCCATGATATTATGGATCCTCTGCTCCTGGGTCCCCTTGGAAACCAGCCAGAGCGATGCAGGCAAGGGCTGCTGGGAAATGGAGTCTGGGCACTGGCCAGATCTGCCATTTTTCCCACCCTTGGTATAAATGGAAGTTTAGTAATGACCATCACTAGGATGGAATCAGTAGGAGTTACTGCTACCCAGAGGAAGAACAGGTACAGTAACTTCTACTGTTTTCATTTGCCAAGGGACAGGTGGAGGCAACAGTTCCTTAGGATCTTAGCTAGACAAGACTTGGTGTCATACACAAACAACACAAAGAAAACCTAAGCCCTAATTCTAAAGAAAAACATGGAAAAGATGATGTCAACACAAACAAAAGTCTTAAAAGATATGACTCTTGACCTATAGCATTTTAAATGTTCAAAGCACCAGACAACTATTGAGCAAATCTCATCATACTCATGGATGGTAGATGGGTAAGCATCCTTATCTCCATTTTACTGATGAAGAAGTGACAGAGGAGGCCAAATCCTTCATTAGATTGAATTGATCACCTCATTATAGAAATTGGATGCACCGAGTCATAAATCAGACTGGGCTTTTGTTGCTTAATGCAGGGGGTGGGGTTGGAATCTTATCCCTGAAAACATGTACACTGTCGTTGCAAAATGGATCACTCTAAAAGGCAAGTACATCAACCAGTCGGCATTTTCTTCAGCTAAGTTGTGCTTGTCTTCCTTTTAAGAAGCTGGTCTTCCTATAAGTATATTAAACAGAAGGGGAGGGGACTATGATGTTCTGGCACAGCATATGACAACACTGTCCTTTGTTCCCCATCCCAGAAACTGTATTGCATGCTTGTAGCAATGACTTTTTTTTTTTTTTTATCCTAGACTCTGATATCCACCATTAAAAACAGATTCACACACAATAATCCAAATGGGGAAACTAGGTTGATTTGGGAAATTGGGCGGGGGTGGGGAGGGGAGGGGAAGATAAACATATAAGATGTCAGATAAATGTGCCCACAAAACCTGGAACCTATTAGTGCCTCTCTAATGCTCAGGAAATCATGCCACTTAAGACCTAGTTAGCTTGTTTTTGGTATAATCATGTCCAAAAACAAGTTTGTTGTTACTGAAACATTTCTGTCCCAGCAGGAGTAAGAATCTGACTTTAATTGGAAAATTATGCCTTTCCTTCATGCAAATATTGATGCCAACTCATAAACCTTCCATAATCACCATTAATAAAAACAAAGATTATTATGTTGATCTATAGGGTACATTTTCCAGTGAGGCAGTGCTCATGGATCACTTGATTACAATTGTTTTCTGGTGAGCAGGAAATAAATGATGTGGCTATAGCTGAAACTCCAGGTCCCTTGGATGTTGCTCAGTGAGATAGAGTAGGAAATAAGATGAGCCTTTTCCAGTGCATTTCTTATCTAGATAACCCACAACAAAACAATTTATAGTGATGCACCAAGCTTATTCTATAAAGTGTGCATGCATGTGCACTGTATTTCTTCATACTGCAGATCAAGACTGCTTGTAAATTAAACCAACAGCTGAAGGCTCCAGACCTGCTGTCCATGGTGCTACTGTTTAGGCTAGATCTGTTTTCCAATACAAAGGCATTTTTAGAACAATTATTAATATAATTTATAAAAACAAAAACACTCAAAACCCACAAAACAAAATCCACACATCAGTAGTCTAGATTATTGGGGTATCCTTTCTTTTGCTTTTAGAAGATAGTTTCATAATAGTTGGGTTGGAAGGGACCTAAGCTGATCATCAAGTCTGACCCCCTGCCCTGGGCAGAAAAGAATGCTGGGGTCAAATGACCCTGGCAAGGTGTCTATCTAGCCTCCTTTTGAAGACCTCCAGGGTAGGAGTGAGCACCATTTCCCTTGGAAGTTGGTTCCAGATCCTAGCCGCCCTGACTGTGAAGTAGCGCCTCCTGATGTCTAGCCTGAATCTACTCTCTGTCAACTTATGGTCATTCTTCCTTGTTACTCCCACTAGTGCTCGGGGGAACAGGGACTCTCCCACTGCCTGCTGGTCTTCCTTGGCAAGTTTATAGATGGCCACCAGATCCCCCCTCAGTCTTCTCTTGTGGAGGCTGAACAGGTTCAGGTCCCGTAGCCTCTCCTTGTAGGGCCTGCCCTGCTGCCCCCTGATTATGCGAGTGGCCCTCGTCTGGACCCTCTCTATGTTGTCCACATCCCTCCTGAAGTGCAGCACCCAGAACTGGACACAGTACTCAAACTGTGGCCTGGCCAATGTTGTATAGGGGGAGAGGATCATCTCCTTGAACCTGCTCGTGATGCATCTGTGGATGCATGACCAGGTGCGGTTGGCCTTCCTGACTGTGTCCCCACATTGGTGGCCCATGTTCATCTTGGAGTCTATAATGACTCCAAGATCCTTTTCTACCTCTGTGCTGACAAAAAGGGAGTCCCCCAGCCTGTAGGTATGCTATTGGTTCTTTCTCCCTAGGTGCAGTACCCTGCACTTGTCAGTTTTGTATCCCATCTTAATCTCATCCACCCACCCCTGTAACCTGTCCAGATCCAATTGAAGCCTGTCCCTCCCTCCTAGCATGCTCACTTCCTCCCACCTCTTAGTGTCATCTGTGAATTTGAACAAGGTGCTTTTCACCCCCTCGTCCAAGTTGCCGATGAAGATGTTGAACAGCAAGGGACTGCAGGTGCAGTACCCTGCACTTGTCAGTTTTGTATCCCATCTTAATCTCATCCACCCACCCCTGTAACCTGTCCAGATCCAATTGAAGCCTGTCCCTCCCTCCTAGCATGCCCACTTCTTCCCACATCTTAGTGTCATCTGTGAATTTGAACAAGGTGCTTTTCACCCCCTCGTCCAAGTTGCCGATGAAGATGTTGAACAGCAAGGGACTGAGGACTGAGCCCTGTGAAACCCCACTGCCCACATCCCTCCAGGTTGAATAAAACCTGTCCCCCACCACTCTCTGGGTGTGGCCCTCTAGCCAGTTAGTGACCCATCTGACTGGGTAGGTGTTGACACCACAGTCTCCTAGGTTTTTTTGTTTGTTTTTTATTTAATGAGAATGGGATGAGAGACTGTTTCAAAGGCCTTCCTAAAGTCCAGAAAGACTATATCCACCACGACACCTGCATCCAGGAATTTGATGACCTGGTCATAGAAGGCAACCAGCTTGGCCTGACAGGACCTGCCTCTGCTAAACCCATGTTGGTTGCTCCTAAGCATAATCTCCCCTGCTGGCCCCTCATGGACATGTGCCAGGATAATTTTCTCAAAAAGCTTCCCCAGGACTGAGATAAGACTAACAGGCCTACAGTTTCCTGGGTCCTCCTTCTTCCCTTTTTTGAAAATGGAAACCACATTGGCCCTTCTCCAGTCCTCTGGCACATCACCAGAGCACTATGAATGCTTGTAAAGCCATGCCTGAGGTCCCCAATAACCTCTGCTAGTTCCCTCAGCACTCTGGGGTGGAGATTATCAGGACCTGCTGATTTAAATATGTCCAGTCCCTCCAGAAGTTCCCTGGCTATGTCCTCGCTGACCCTAGGCCTGGGTGTGCCTCCCATGGGGCCTACAGGGGTCCCAGTGAGGGGGATGACCAGGTCCCTACTCAGAAAAATAGAGACAAAGAAATTGTTAAATAGGTTAGCTTTGCTGTCTGGTGCAATGACCAGGTTTCCTAGCGTATCCTGCAGAGGCCCCATGTTTCCCGGTACCTTCTTTTTACCCCATATGTATTTTAAAAAGGACTTCTTGTTGTCCTTGATCTGGGTCGCTAGTCCCAGTTCCATCTCTGCCTTGCCATTCCTGACTGCCCTCCTACAGTCCTGAGCAACAGATCTTGGATATTGGTCACAATTCCTGTCCTTCCATAACAGTTTATACCCATCCATGACCATGCTCCAAATGGGGACCAAATCCCTAAAGTAAGTGTGGAAGCAGGAGACCTGGAGGAAGAACAAACAAGAGGGGGCACAAATGCGCATGGAT
>NW_005843161.1:110171-116353 GCF_000455745.1 Alligator sinensis | reverse complement strand
GGGGGAAGCAGGAAGACACTGAAGTTCTTCAATGATCATGGAATTATGACATGATTGGAATAGCAGATACTTGGTGGGATAGTCTGCATGACTGGAGCATGGTCAAGGATGGGTACAAACTGTTCAGGAAGGACAGGCAGGGGAGAAGAGAAGGAGTTGCACTTTATGTAAAAGAGCTGTATGATTTCCCAGATCCCCAGTATGAAACTGGATATTGGCCTATTGAAAGTCTCTGAGTTAAGTTTGGAGGGGAAAGCAACAAGGGTGATGTTGTGGTGAGGGTCTTCTATAGACTACTGGACCAGGAAGAAGTAGTGGATGAGGCATTCTTCAAACAACTAATGGAAGTTTCCTGATCAAAGACCCAGGTTCTTGTGGGAGACTTCAATTCCCTGGCATCTGCTGGGAGGGCAATACAGCAGTGCACAGGCAATCCAGGAAGGTTTTGAAGAATGTTAGGGTCAACTTCCTGGTGCAAGTGCTGGAGCTATTAACTAGGGGCCATGCTCTTCTTGACCTGATGTTCACAAACAGGAAAGAATTTGTGGGGAATGTAGTAATGGATGGCATCTTAGACAGTGGTGACCAGAAGATGACAGAGCTAAGGATCCTGAGGAAAGGAAGGATGGAGAGGAGCAAAGTAAGGACCCTGGACTTCAGAAAAGCAGATTTTGACTCACTCAGGGAACTCATGGGCATTATTCCCTGGGAAACCACTCTAAGGGGGAGAGGAGTCCAGATGAGCTGGCTGTACTTTAAAGAAGCCTACTGAGAGTACAGGAACAAACCATGCTGATGCTCAGGAGGGCTAGAAAGTGTGGCCAAAGAACAGTTGATCACAAGGCACTCTTTAGTAAAATAAATAACAAAAAAGGAATCTCATAAAAAGTGGAAACTTGGACAAATAGGTAGGGAGGAGTATAAAAGCATTGCTCAGGCATGCAGGGATGAAGTCAGGAAGACCAAAGTGCAATTGGAAGTGCAGCTAGCAAGGGATGTGATGTGTCACAAGATGGGTTTCTACAAGTACGTTGGTAGTAACAGGAGGAACTAGGTAAAGTATGCGATCCTTACTTAATGGTGGAGGCAACCTGGTGACAGGCATTGAGCACTTCAGCCTTTTGTACATCCTCTATTTCACCTCAGTTTTCACAGGCAAGGTCAGCTCCCAGACAACTGCACTGGAAAGCATAGTTTGTGGAGGACATGATCAGTCAGCACTGTCAAAAAAACAGGTTAGGGACTATTTTAAAAAATTGGACATATACAAGTCCATAGGGCCAGATGGGATGCACCCGAAGGTGAGAGGGAGTTGGCCAATTTAATTTCAGAGCCACTGGCTATCATCTTTGAAAACTAATGGTGATTAGGAGAGGTCCTGGATGATTGGAAAAGGGCAAACATAGCTCCCATAATTAAGAAAGGGAAGAAGGAGATTCCAGGGAAGTACAGACCTCGCTTCAGTTCTTGTAAAAATAATGGAGCAGATCCTCAAGGAATCCATGTCAAAGCACTTGGAGGAGAAGAAGGTGATTAGGAACAGTCATCATTGGTTCACCAAGGGCAAGTCATATCTGACCAACCTGATTGTACTCTATGATGAGGTGAGTGGCTCTGTGGATATGGGGAGACCAGTGGCTGTTGTATACCTTGTTTTTTAGCAAGGCATTTGATACAGTCTCCCACACCATTCTGGCAGGCAAGATAAGAAAGTACAGGCTGGGTGAATGGGCTGCAAGGTGGATAGAAAATTTGCTGGAGCTTCAGGCTCACAGGGTAATAATCAATGACTTTGATATCTAGTTGGCAGCCGGTATCAAGTGGACTGCCCCAGGGGTCATTCCTGGGACCAGTTTTGTTCAATATCTTCATCAACGACCAGTAAAGTGGCACAGAGTGCACCCTCAGCAAGCTTGCAGATTACACCAAGCTCTGGAGGGTAGGGCTAGGATTCAGACTGACCTAGACAAATTGGAGGATTTGGCTAAAAGAAATCTCATGAGGTTCAACAAGGGCAAGTTATCCCCCAGGATAACAAGGAATAACGGCCACAAGTTGTTGGAGAGTAGGTTTAGATTAGACATCCGCAGGAACTACTTCAGAGTCAGGGCAGCTAGGATCTGGAACCAACTTCCAAGGGAAGTGGTGCTGGCTTCTACCCTGGGGGTCTTTAAGAAGCAGCTTGATGCCTTCCTGGCTGGGGTCACTTGAGCTCAGTTTTCTTCCTGCCCAGGCAGGGGGTCAGACCTGAAGATCTACAAGGTCCCTTCCGACCCGACTTCTATGATTCTATGAAGTGCAAAGTTCTGCACCTTGGATGGAAAAATCCCATGCACCAGTACAAGGTGGGGGCTGACTGGCTTGGAAGCAGTTCTGGAGAAAAAGGACTTGGGGGTTACAGTGGACAGTAAGCTGAATATACCACCAGAGGAAATGCCTTGCTGAACTTGGTCCTTGCCCCAGACAATGACCTGATAAGGGATCTGCAGGTGCTCAGCTACCTAGGCGTTAGTGTCCATCATCTGCTGGAATTTACTATCCAGTGCAGGGTGGTGAAAGCAAGCAGTAAGGCAAAAGTCTTTGAATTCAGGAGGGCCAACTTCAATGAGCTAAGGAGATTAGTAAGAGAGGCACTGGGGACTCAGAGCTTCAGTGAGATGAGATTCCAGGACAGGTTCCTTAAGGAGACGATCCTCGGAGCTCAAAGAGAGTCTGTCCTAATGTGAACCAAAGTGGGAAAGAGTGCTAAAAAGCCCCCTTGGCTTAGTTTAGGCATCCATGAGGGCCTGAGGGCTAAAAAGGTGGTGTAAAATCAGTGGAAGCAAGGGGCAATCACCAAGAAGGACTACACCTCCATTGCTCATGATTACAGGAAGGTGATTAGGAAAGCCAAGGCACAGATGGAACTAGGGCTGGCAACCAGAATTAAGAATAACAAAAAGTTCTTTTTCAAATACATAGGGAGTAAGAAGGCGGCACTGGGTAACATGGGGCCCCTACA
The DNA here is from genome assembly GCF_000455745.1 of Alligator sinensis. Lineage (NCBI taxonomy): Eukaryota > Metazoa > Chordata > Crocodylia > Alligatoridae > Alligator > Alligator sinensis. Next base: position 113,352 of record NW_005843161.1, on the reverse strand, counting down.
GGACTGTCTTGGACATCTGATGATTGCACCAAAGGAAAAAGCTGATCTCTTCAATGAGTTCTTTGCCTCCATATTTCTGATCAGGGACAATTCCTCCGCTAGGATTACAGACAGGCTCAGGGGACACAATGCCATGCCTAGGGTCAGGGATGATCTAGTTAAGTAACTCTTGGAGAGCTGGACATGTACAAATCAGCTGGTCCAGATGCTTTTCATCCGAGGACACTGAGGGACTTGGTGGAGGTCATAGCAGGGTCCCTGGCACAGCTATATGAGCACTCATGCTGCTCTAGCCAGGTCCCAGAGGACTGGAAAAGTGCCAATGTGGTCCCCATTTACAAGAAGGGGAGAAAGGAGGACCCAGGTAACTATAGGTCAGTTAGTCTCACCTCGGTCCTTTGGAAGACCTTTGAGAAAATTATCAAGGAACACATCTGCAGGGGCCCAGCATAGGAGGTAATGCTCAGGGGCAACCAACATGAGTTTGTTGCAGGAAGATCCTGCCTGACTAACCTTGTTTCTTTTTACAACCAGGTCACAAAATCCTTGGATGTGGGTGCTGAGGTGGATATCATCAACCTGCACTTAATTCTTTAACCCCTTTTTTTTCCCCATTCTAATTAAAAAAAAAAAAAAAGGCAACTGCGACATTGACGCCTACAGAGTCAGATGGGTGGCAAATTGGCTCGCTGGTTGCACCCAGATGATGCATCCACACATGCAAGCATGTGCGCTTGCAGCAGTTCAAATAGCAGTGGTGCGAATTTGAACCAGGGCTTTTTTCCACAGCTCACATTCTTGGACATGCACTTTGTTGTGAAGCAAATTGTGCCACCTTGGGCAAAATAACCCTGCCTGGCTCCTCCCAGATCTGCAGCCGGGGGAGCTAGAGCCTGGGGCCAGCACCTGTGCTGTCCCCAGCAATATAAAAAGCTGCCCTGTCCTGGCCCCAGCAGTATAAAAAGCCACCCTGGTAAGTAGCTTAGGGGTACTTGCCCTCAGGAGCCTCTGGGAGAAAGTTGGCCATACCCCTTCCTGTCCCAGGTGGCTGCTGCTGGTACTGTTGCTGGTTGCTGAAAGCTTGGTCTCTTCTGGGGAGAAGATGGCCAGGCCCTCTACTGCCTATGGGTACTATCAGTGGCTGGGTTGGTCTCAGAGCTTTCGGAGTAAGTTGGCCACACCCCTCCCTACCTTGGGCAACTGCTGTTGCTGCCTGTCCTCCCCTCCCCAGGGTGGGGTCCTCTGCTGCATGCTGCTGCCCCCTCAGGAAGGGGACCACTGCACTGCACTGGACCCCAGCACCGCACTCCAGCTTCTGCACCCCTGTTCCAGTCTGCTGGCTAGCCCACCTCTAAGCCACAGTTGAGGGAGAGCCTGGGAAGGGAGCATGTGCTGCCTATGGGCCCCTCCCTCACCATTACTGCCAGAGCATAAAGCAAACTTCCCTGCCCTAGTTGTCTTGGCAGGCTACCCCCACCTTCACATCCACTTTCACCAGAAGCACTCCCTGAGTGGCTAAACTGGAAGGCTTCTACTACTACCACCGCTGCTGCTGCTGCCATTGCTGCTGCTGCTGCTCCCTCTCAGGAAAGAGGGAGTCTCCCTGCTGCACCACCTGACACCACACCTGCACTGGATCATTTCCTAACTGACTGACTGCTCCTCCCCTCCTCACAGCTACCTCACTGCATCTGATCATGACTTGTCTTCCTGCCGACTGCTCTGCTGCTGAATGACAGGCTGGAGGCCTGAGGAGCTTCTGGACAGCTCTTCCACCAACAAAGCCCCTCCATTGCTTCAGCCAACTTTTACACCTTCCTCAGCAGCCTTCCCTCTGTGTGTTTTTTTTTTGTTGTTGTTGTTTTGTTTTGGTTTTTTGGGGGGTTTTTTTGCCCTTGTGTGGTAAGTCCTGTGGTCCACTCCCCCTGACCCGGTGTTTGTTTTATGGCTGAGTAAGCCAGCTCAAGTTTCCCCAGCCCTTCTGTGTGTATGTTGTTCCCCCACCCCCACATAAACCTCCCAGTTCTTTTTTTTTTTCCTGTGGGGCTGTAGCACAGTGAGCTTTGGTCCCAGCCTGCCCCTACTAGACTTACCAGTCCTACAGGATATTTTGTATTTCTTCACTGTGTTCCCTGCCCGCATGTGAAACAATAGCAGGGCAGGAACCTTTAGGAGGGAGGGGGGCAGATGCCCCCACAGAGCTTCCTGTAGCACCCACTATAGGGATGGATCCCAGCCAAGCCCCAAAGGGGACGGATGCCCCTGAAGCCTCCACCCCAGGGGCAGAGTCCAACCAACCTCCTCCAGGGGTGGAGAAGCCTACAACTTCTTCTGCAGGGGCAGGTGGGACTCTGGTAGGGAGTTAACAGGGCAAGGGGGGTAACCCCTGGTCAAGCACCCCATGGAGGGGTTCCCAGGCCCCCTCTCCCATCTTTGTGGCCCAAGAGCAAGGGGAGTGCAAAGGACCCCTCTTCCCACCCCCAGCTGAGGAGGAGGCTGAAGGGTAAGGGCCCTGTCCTGAAGCCTAGACCACCTGCACCTGAGGGGACTGGGTGCACTACACCAGCCAGCACACCCACTCAGCATGTCATTGGTCCTAGCTCAGGCCCCACCAACATGACCCCCAGCAGGGGAACCACAGCTATGTACAGGAAGCTGTGGGGGGACCTGAAGCCATGAGGCCTGGACCCTCCACCACCAGCCCTTCCAGGTCAGGCAGCCAAGGCTCCTTTCTGGCACTCACCTGCAGGCATGGGGTGAAGTGTCAACTGCCCAAGTGGGAGAACCTGCACTTTGAGGCCTAGGTGCAGGCCCTGGTTCAGGTAGTGGGGGCTCCAAGATTGTAGTGGCCTCCCACTTTCATGGCAAGGGAGTCTTTTTCCTTACCTCGGAGGCCACTGCACAAAAGGCAGTGGGGAGGGGGCTCATGGTGGAGGTGAGTACATACCCCTTGAGCCTCTGGAAGAGCTGAGGACCAGGGTGGTCCTCAGCTCCATCCCTCCCTATATCCCCAATTGGGTCCTGCTTCCCCAGCTTCAAATCCTGGGGAGAGTTATCTCCCTGGTCATGGCCCTCTCACTGGGGTTCTGATCCCCTGGCTCCCCACCACATGCGCTCTTTCCATCACAAGGTAATGATCCAGCTGGCAGCAGGAGTGCAGGTGGAGGCTGAGGCATTCCCG
>NW_005843161.1:103946-110029 GCF_000455745.1 Alligator sinensis | reverse complement strand
GGGCCCTAGGGGCCGGGGGGGAGGGCCATCCACAGGTCCCACTGGAAAAAGGGGTGCCCCTACCACTGGTGCCCCACCCCCCCTCAGGCCCCCCTGGCACCCCAGCCACAACTATGAGCCCACCCATGAGCTCGAGGGACCCCGCCCCCCAACTGAGTCCAGTGAAGTCTCAGGGAGGGCACCAGCAACCAGGGAGACTGAGGGAGCAGGATCCCTGTACCCCTAGTCATACCTGCATTGTGGCTCCCCACCTCTCCCAACCCTCACCTTCTGCTGGAGCTTGTCCACCTGAAGACCACCCCATGGCTGAGTGGGTGCAAGTCCCCTCCAGGTATAAAGGCCAGAGGAAGGCCTGGGCACAGCTGGAGCCCTCTGATGTAGAGGCCTCCTCTCCCCCTCCCAAGACCACCACACAGGGGGTGGTGGGGTAGGAGCAGCCCAGCTTTCAGGGGCCTCCCCAGCTGTGCCTGACACCCCACCCCTGGGAAAAGATCAAATGGTGATTCCCATGGAGGATGTTTCAGGGCTGCTAGATAGTGTTGAACAGGAGCCCATAGAGGGAAGCCCTTCATTCTGCTGACCAAGGCCATGGGTGCTGAGGCTGAGGTCAGCCTTGGGACTCACCCTAGTGAGTTCTGAGGGAGGAAGTCCCCTTTCCCAGGACCCTGAGGCAGATGTCAGAGCTGTCCTGGTGCCTGATGGGTCTCTTTCCTTCTCCTTCTAGGAAAACCTCACCTGTAGCCTGCCCCATAGTCCTGCACCCGAAGGGGTTGTGGTAGGTTCCCCTAATCAATTGGTTGATCTTGTTGGGGACCCTGCCCAGAACCCCGCCCCCCCCCCCCCGGGGCTCCATCTCTACCCCACCATTTTGTGAAGGAGCCCCACCCCTACCCCTGTCCCAGGGGTCTGCAGAGCTCTCCCAATCCCAACCAGAGTCCGGGGTCTTAGCAGACTGGGGGGTTCAGATGGTGCCAGAAGAGCCCTCTGAGCTCCAGGCTCAGGAGGAGGATGCCCAAGAACCTCCATGGTGCCTGCTGACCTCTCAGTCCCAGTGGTCCCCAGGGAGGAGCTACTTGCATTTCTTCACCATGACTAAACCCACCGGTCTGCCGGCAAGGTACAGCTAGTCCTGGACCACTGGGGAGATTTTGACAGCATTCTTGCCACTGTGAGGGCACTGGCAGGGGAAGGCAAGAGGCCCAAAAGCTGCACTGCCCAGATCTATAGATGGCCCCGCAGTTTCATGGACTCCCTCTATGCATATGGGAGGGTACTATGCAAACCAGTGGGCATTGAAATGTGTGGCATTGAAATGTGTGAGGCTCCTGCTAAACCATCTACTCCACACCCCCAGCCATGAGGTAATTTAAGATCACAACCCTCAACATCCATGGCTGCAGGAAGGGTCTCTGAAGGTGCCAGATGCTCTCCTTCCCTCAGGAGTGGGGGTACCCTATGGTACTCTTGCAGGAGACCCTGACAACTCCAGCTGATGAACCAAATTGGTGGCTGGAATGGGGAGGCAGGGTCTTTTTTTAGTCACCTCTCAGCCACCTCATCTGGGGTGGCCACTCTGTTCTCCCCAGGCCTGCAGCTGAAGGTTCTCCAGGACATTGAGGTGATGTCGGGCCACCTTCTGCACTTCCAGGTCCAGGTGCTGGTATTGGTCCTGAACCTTTTGAATATGTACACTCCTGTGATGCACCCGGAGTTGGCAGATTTCTTCCACCAGGTGGCCACATAAATCGGCACTCTCAACCCTTGCGAGTGCCTGGTCCTTGGTGGGGACTTTTACATCACCTTAAATGCACAAGACTGGTCAGGCAAGGAGTGGAAGTCCTGAGGGAGATCCTGATGGACTACTCCCTGGTGGATGTCTGGCATGCCTTTCACCCCACTGAACCCCCTGCCTTCACCTATGTGATGGTGGGGGAGGAGCGGGCATGCCACTCCCAGTTACACTGGGTTTATAGCTCTTGGCTACATTTTTCCCGGGCCCACACCTCTAGCATCCAGCCAACCCCTTTCAGTGATCACCACCTTGTCTGGACCCAGGCCATGCTGGGGGTCCAGGCATGTAGAGGTGTAAAGCTGGAAGGGCCAGTGGTGGGGGGGTCTCGGCCCCCTGGCTTTAGGTCTCCCCGCCGCTGCCTGTGCATAGCTGCAGTTCTCCCCTCCAAGGGGGCTATGTCAATGGGGCCTGAGCTAGGGTAAGGGGCAGACTGAGTGGGTGTGCTGGCTGGTGTAGTGCACCTGTTCCAGTCAGGCACTGGTGGTATAGGCTTTGGGGCAGGGCCCTTTCCCTTCCCACCCCCAGCTGTGTAGGAGGCTGAAGAGGAGCCCTTCCCACTGTCTTTGCCCTTGATCCCTGATGATGGTGTTGGCTACAAATGTCCAACTTGGGATCCTTAAAATTCTGGTTTATTAGGCAGATTGAAGCACTGTAATGAAGTTAAATCATAAACCTTGAGGCTGGTCCCCACGCACACGCAGTAGCAAGCTACAAGAGTCAGGTATACCTATCCTACAAGTGCTGGAGTCTGTCGTCAAGGCTTCTTTCAGTGTGGTGTTATTATCTGCCAGAATGGGATCGCCGGCTGGTCCTTCTGGCTGGACAGGTTGGGTGCTGGTCAAGTTGGAGATCAAGAAGGCACCACTGAGGGTCACTTTTCACTGCTTTTTATCTGTCCTTGGTAGACTTTGGTGACTCCCCAGGTTTCAGGTTTGCCCAATCCAGGGGTGATTCACTCTCGTGGGACTTCCCCCCTCGGTGGCTACTGGATGGCATCTGTCAGCCCCAGGGGTTGTCTGTGTGTACATGCAGGTTTGGGAGTCCATTGATGAATTTTGAATAGGGCTTTGGGAGCACTTGATCTGGAGATATTCAGCCCAAAAGTTGGTCCCCAGCATTGATTAACTCAGGCCAGGGATTCTAGCACTGATCAGTGATGTTTAGAGATGTCCCGGTTGTTACATTGTCTTCTATTGAGTTCTTCCATTGGTTGATCTGCAGTTTCCTTAGGTGTTAATTGCTGCATGCTACTGTGTTACACATTCAATCACTGATTCACTCGCTCTTTCAGGGGCCAGCCTGATACAGGGAAGGGCAGTTTGATTCCTGCCCTTGTTAACATTGTTACAATGTATAACTTACTTATGAAACTAAACACATTTAGTTGAAAGGTGAGGAGTATAAAATATAAGCTACAAATGCCATGGCACACAACTAGATAAAAAATACCAAAATACAAGGGGAGATACAAAATGCACATATACAAATTTCAAAACACAGTTCCTTATCTTAAAGTGAAAGAAAGGAAGGAAGAAAAGGTAGAAGAGGAAAAAACATATCCAAGGAGGGGAGAGCAACTGCAGGCAAGAGGAAAAGGGGCTTTCTGCTACAATGGGAGAGGGGACTTGGGAACCCCTCCAGGGGGGCATGGTTGGGGGTGACCCCCAGGCCTGTTTGCTCCCTACCAGAGTCCCACCTGCCCCTTCAGTGGAGGTTGCAGGCTTCTCCACTCCTGGAGGAGGTGGGCTGGACTCTGCCTCTGGGGTGGAGGCTGCAGGGGCATGCATCCCCTTGGGGGCTTGACTGAGATCCACCCCCACAGTGGGTGCTGCAGGAAGCTCTGTGGGGGCATCTGCCCCCCCCCAAAGAAGGTTCTGGCCCTGCCACTGTTTCACATGAGGGCAGGGAAGACAAGAAAAAACAAAATATCCCTTGGGGCTGGTTAATCTAGGGCGGGGTTGGCTGGGGTTGTGGGGAGGAAGGGGGATAGGGAGGAAGGGGGTTGAAGCAAACTGAGCTACATCCCCACAGGAAAAAAACGAGGAGGCCTATGCTTTGAGAATGTCGGAGGGAGGGGAACACCCCCCCCCCCCCCCACACACACACACACAAGGGCTGGGGATACTTAAGATGGCTTACTTAGTCACACAACAAACACCAGGTCAGGGGCAGTGGACCACAGGCCTTAACACACAAAGGCAAAAACCACAGAGGGAAGGCTGCTGAGGCAGGTGTAAAAGATGGCTGGAGCAGTGGAGGGGATTTGTTACTCCAGGCACTGGAGTTTTTCTGGCTGAGATGGCACTGGGTCACTGCAGAGGTCTTGAGCCTCCCCTTGCAGGAGGGTGGCCAGGGCCTGGTTGCCCCCCCCAGCCATGTCTTGGCATTCTGCCTTCAGGCCCTGTAGCAACTGCTATACAGTGTCAGCAGCCATGCAGCATGGGGCCACCTGGGGCGTGCTTTCCTCTGCCACTTCTGGGGGCTCCAATACAACTGGCATGTCCTCAGCCTGCTGGGCTTCTTCCTCCAGGACCTGCAAGGGCTGACAAATTTCTGCAAGGACCTCCTTCGGGTCTGGAGGCTGCTCTCTGCTTCCAGGTCCCCTACAACAGTTGCCCAGGGTGCCAACCTGCTCATTGAGCCCCTCTTCTGGAACCCCTGACAACAGAGGCACCCAACTTGTGACAGAGGTTGATCCTGGCTGGTGCCACCCATGTTGGAGACCACTGGACTACAATAGGTAGGAGTGGGTGGACCCCACTGCACTGGCCCAGTGCATGGGTCTGCCCACAACACATGCAACCTGCCTTCTGGTCCAGGAGTTGAAAAATGCCCTACCTCCCAATGCCCTTGCCTTATTGACCAGGTCCTGCATGGCGGCGGTCCCTGCCCACCGCCCCCCACCCTGTGTCCTCCTGTCCACTGGTATTTGTCATGGAGCCAGCACCTCTCCCGGCTTCACAGTGCTCCCTGCTCCACCACCTGAGCCAGCTGGAGGACACTAGACTGGGCAATTTTTTACCATCCATCACCATCACCTCTACACGCTCATGAACCACACTGTCCATCATGCCGCCCTCACATCCCACCCAGACACCATGGAGTGGGACGTACATGGCAAGGACATGGCTGGGGATCCCCAGTGGCTAAGTCTGTACTCCACCCTCATCCCATGAGCCACTGGGGACCTCAGCTTTTGGCTCATCCATGGAGCCATCACCATGGGCATATATGTGGTGAGCTTCATGGACAGTCCAATCTACTGCCTCTTCTGCAGGCAGAGGAAGACCCTGGCGCACATGACACTCGAGTTCACGAGGCTGCGGCCCCTCCACCTCCAGAGCCTCCTCTTGATGTTCTGGTTGAATTTCACCCCCCACCTTTTTGGTTTTGGTCACCCCATCTACAGCCCAACCAAGTCCCAGGAACTCGTGGTCAGCGTCCTCCTGGCCCTGGCTAAGTGGGCTCTGTATTTGACCTGGAAGGAGGCTCTGGCTGGGAAGGTGCCCAGAGGCTGTGGGGCCACATTCTTCTCACTTTTCTGTGCACATATCTGGTGTAATCCATGAGCTCCTTGGATGCCTTTGAGGACTGGTGGCTGTGGCTTGGGGTGGGGGGGGGTCTCCTCGGTGTCCCCCTCAGGCACACTTATTGTCATGTTTTTACCCTTTGACCCACACAACACTCCTATCCTGTTTTTTACCTTCTTTGTACCAAGAATTCTGTTGTATCTTTCACCCATTGGCCCCACACAATAGTGGCTATTAGTTAGTGAGGTGGGCCTTAGAGCCCACGATACCTGAAGGATACAAATAGACAGGAGCTTCTGTGGCCCAGGCAATTGGTACCTGGGGACACTACCCCTTGTGGCAGCTGGACTGCTGAAACAGCCCTGCATGTTCCCTGCAACCTCTACCCATGGCAGCAGTCTGGCAGTGGGTGATGCTGCCAGGCTGTGACCTGCTGAGCATCTCCCAGACCTGGATGGGGACTGCACAGCCAGTAGAGGCATCTGCCCCTCTTGGTCAGCTGCCAGTGGGCGGTGGTTGCAGGGTGGGCTTCTGTGCAGCACTATTGTCATGTGTGCCCCCTGCCCAGTGATTCATAGTACTCATAGTTGGTAGGGTCAGAAGGGACCTGAGCACATCATCAAGTCCAACCCCTTGCCATGGCAGGAAAGAGCACTGGGGTAAAAATGACCCCAGTGAGGTGTACATCCAGCCTCCTCTTAAAGACCCACAGGGTAGGAACCTGCACCACTTCTCTTGGAAGTTGGTTCCAGATCCTAGCC